>NC_137880.1:8480272-8597772 GCF_963924005.1 Protomyctophum bolini | reverse complement strand
TATTGTATTTATATATCACTGTGTGTAATGTTGTTACTGTAGAGCTTTAATATTAATATTACAATACTTTTACACCAGGGTTGAACCGGTTCTTAGTCCATGAGCCAGAGCTCCAAAATTGGAACGTTAATTATGAATTGAGTGGGCAGAACCATACCTAGACCATGTTTATAGGGTCAAAATAAGTAAATCAATATGTTGTTCCACAGTAGTAGCTTTATAGTAGCAGTAGATTTATCACACATTGTTATTTTCACCTACAGTATATGCATAGGTGAATAGGTCAAAATGAATTTAATATCACCATGACACTTCCCCAGTTGATTACTTACACAAAGACAATTATTTATTGTATTACAACTTTTCTGAAATTGTACATTTATATGCAAATTGGGCATCGGAAAATATGAAAAAGTTATTATACTGTATCCTGTACCGTATATAAATTTACTTATATTGACCCACAATTTAATATAGGTATAGTTTTGCACACTCAATTCATAATTCACGTTCCAATTTTGGAGCTCTGGCTCATGGGCCGGGCCCAGTGGCGGAAAGTTCTTATAATGGCAGGGGGTTCATGCAGCCCCCCCCCCCCCCCCCCCCAGCGGTGGAAAAAAAACGAGTTTTGTTTTTTCGGTTGGTACCAACACCTATCTTGCCCAAGTGCCCCCAACCCCCTAAAGGTATGTGACTACGTGCACGGTGCATGACAACATGACCACTGGGGAAGGGAAATTTCAGTGGACAGTGGGTGCATATACTGCATATTGATATATTTTGCCAAAATGCCAGTGGGTTCAGTCGCGCTTTTGCCAAAATGCCAGGGGGTTCAGTCGCGCCTCTGAACCCACGGAGTTTCCGCCACTGGCCGGGCCGGTTCAACCCTGGTGTAAAAGGTTCAACCCTGGTGTAAAAGGTTCAACCCTGATGAAAAAGGGGCCTGTGTGTAAGGTTGTCACAGCTGTGCTGTAAATGTGACCAAAACATCTCGACTGTTGATGATTGTGTTACTGTAGTAACACAGCTTTTTATGCTTTGCTTGAATGTATTAGTCCGTAGTTTTCAATAAAGCAGTGTTTTAGTCCTGTGAGTGGTCTATTCACCCTTTGTCAGCCTTCTGATTGGTCCCTGACTAACTAACCAGCAGGCTCTTCTGCCCTGGTTCCGCCTAGTTTAGGTTGAATTTGCCAAAACACACACACACACACACACACACACACACACACACACAGCACCACTTCTCCCACGCTAGACTCTGTGGTTCTTAACTTCTTCACCATTTCTTATGCAATAGGCTACAATTCCAAATATCTACAGGAAGCTGTAGCTTGTACAGGAAACAGAAGGTATAGACGTGACCGCAGCTGTTTCATGATCTCTTTTAAGTTAAGGTCAGTCCACAGCAATGCAACACCTTGTCACAGTCACATGCTTTCCCCCGTCTAGCTCTTGTATTTCTATATGTTCTGGTTCTATGTTGTCTTCCCCAGGTGTTTCTCATGTGTAATCACTAATCAGCCCTCATGTGTATATCAGTCTTGTTCCCCAGTCAGTCTCCTTGTCCAGTCATTGTTTTCGTGTCACTTCTTTGTTCAGTTCAGTGTATGTGACGTTTTCGCAGTTATTTTGTAATAAATCACCCAAATCTTTGGGATTTGCTGTCCTGGATTGCTGTCACGAATCAATAGTGCGGATTGGCCTTTACACAACAACACACAACTGTGTGGGATTACGGTAAGAACAAACACTCACAATGTTAATAAAAATCACACACGTGTGAACTGTGAAGTGACATTTCAACTAACTACTGTAGCATACATATCTCTTACTGGCTATATATGGCCTTTTTCCTCAGGTCCCTGCAGGCTTTCTCTAGATAATTTTCCAATTTAAATAAGTATAATTTTCAAATAAACAGTTAATAAGTTGTGCATCATTCATATCCATCATATTAACATAGTTTATATTATTAATTAAACAACACTTCTCTAACCGCACCATGAAAAGGACAGTAGCCTACACAACACACAATGATACTCATTCTCTATTTCATTGAGATCACACATTTGGCAGATTCTTCATCTAGCCCAACATATAACGACCCATTTCAATATAAATTGGCAGCAGGCTATACCTCCTCTAATCTGGGCACAAAGTGATTTTTTTTTCTTTGGCAGATTAAATCAAACATAGTTTTCAGTATTTGATTTCCCTATATGTACGTCATTTTGGTTTGCTCCAGATCTCTTCTGTCCAAGTATCTATCTCCCTTATATCCCCACAATATTAACCTGCTCCAATCCAAGAAACACAATCCGCAATTCCATTCCATATTCACAGAACATAGTAGTAGTAATACACGTATTCGGTACACAAATTCACAAAAACACACACAAGTCACTGATCAGGTGGTTTTATTTTCAAGGAAGATGCAGCAGTTATTATACTACGACTTTTTTTTTACATGAGAGACAAGTATCTCTGCAGTACAAAGATACAAGTTGAATAACTAAAAATACAGATGGATTCAAATAAAATAAAATAAAAATAAATGTAGCCTTTCTTTCTTTCATGTATAGATTATATCCAGGATAAAACACAAAATGATCAGACCCCATTACGTGGATAGTACATTAAAAAAAAAATCTTTAAAGTTAAAATTGCCATGTTGTATACAGTATAGTTACAGTATTATTAAAATAAAAGCCATATAAGTCTTTCCATGTTTTCACAATTCACCAAGACTTTTGGCTGCATATAGGTTTACAACGCAGAAGAAGACATGCACGTGCAGTAGGCTACAGACTGTTAACTTACCGGTATAAACGTATGAATAGAGTGACCTCATTACCATTGTCGATAAAGTTATTGAACAATTGAATTACTATAGTAAATACGTAACTCTGGTCCATAGCCTATATACTGTTGCCTTTAATGCAAGGCAGCAAGAGCATTAAGGCTATATGGATCTGAGCTATAGTAAATGTGTATTGAACTTAAGTTGTGTAATGCACTTTTAAAAACTACTAATTTTAGGAAATTAATTATTGTTAGATTCTTAGATATTTTTATGTAAATAGGGTGTAGGGGGTTTTGTTTAACCCATTTTGGGGCGGGAACCCCTTTTGGTGTTTTAACTTATGCTATGCTTTAGCTACTGGAAAAAAAGCAGATCTACAAGCTCATAGCGCGGCACCGAGTGCCGCGCTATGAACTTGTAGGTCTGCTATTTTTGAAACATTGTGAAAATGTGCTGCCTGAAATCTTTGAATAGTAGCCTATATATTCTTTCAGAGTTTCAGTTTTTAACTCAAATCTTTTCTTCTGGGGGTGTCCCTGGAACAACATACTTTGAAATATTGAGAACCACTGATATAGAAACAAAATGTCGACGTCAGGCCCAAATGGGTTACGGTTAAGGTTAACGAGCCTGAATAGAAGAAGCGACTCGTCTCACCCGTCATAAACTTCCACGGTCATGACGGGCGTGCGCGTGTTAGTCATCGTGGCCTTGACGGTAAAACTACCGTCCGTGTAGGTGATGACTCGCGCCGCCCTACGTCTGACAAACAAGCCCTCGCGCTTGTAGTACATCTCGCGGTAAAGCTTGCGATTGCACACCTTGTACTTGTGGAAGAGTCCCGCCGCGAACCAGTTGGAGTGGAAGAGGAAATTGAAGGGCACGGAGAACATGACGGCCAGTTTCCTGTCGACTCTGTTGGTCCTGGTGTCGACGAGGTCGTAGGTCAAGACGCCGGCGGTGCCCCTCGCGGAGCGCGGCGTCTTGCGGAACTGCATGCGCGACTCCATTATCGGTGCCGATGTTGCGCGGCATGAAAGGCACGGCGCTCGAGCCTCTGGCCATGGACAGCCTAAGAGGTATAGGAGGAAAAAATATATAATGTTTAGAGATTGTAAAAAGAAAGAGAGGTCGCACAGCCCGTGTAGTCACGATGCAATACACTTTTGTTAAACCACCGTTTCGGCAATAAAATGCCTTCTTCAGGCTGTGACAGCCAGGAATGGTAAAACTGCCATGATATATATATATATATAATTAGCTAAATACATTAAAACCATGTAAAGACCCACAAACAGCATTATAAATCCCTAAAAACCTGCTCCCTGCATGGTTACAAGACCAAAGGGAGTATAACTGATTAACAAAATAAACGAATACATGTATTACAAAAGAATACAATAAACAAGTAGCCTATACCTGGGGTTCTGGAGTTTATGGGAAGTGCAGTAATTCCTCAGCACAATGTCGCACTGGCGCCGATGAGTGAACCTTGAAATGTACCTGCGTATACGAAAGCATCACTCACAGTGGTGCTTAGACATAATATATACATGAACGTATACAGTATATCACCGACATGATGAGTGGAAGGTATAATGGCCTGGGAAAGGGAAGAGAGAGAGGGCTGTATTTTGCGTGTCTTAAGGCGAGACACCCCAGGTGAATAGGGAAAAAAAGTTAAATAATAGCTATCACAATGAAACTTCTCCAGTTGATTACTTATATTAAAACTAAGATTTTTTGTATTACAATTTTTCTGAAATTATAGGTTTATAGGAATATAGTTATGAATAAGACTGGAAAGTTTGGTGTATGTGAGTTCAACTGAAGTGGAGATTCTTTGTCCCAAGTATGAGGAAAACTCATTTTGAGAAAACGGCCTTTAAAGATTTGTATTGTAAAATTCCAAAACGTTTTATTTGAAGCCACTATTTTGAGACAAAATATCTCATCCAAACCTTGGCAACAACATATAATGGCATATATCATTGGAAAGGTCTGGACCTCAAGCTGACTGTGGTCTGATCCAAATATGGTCACTTCCTTTGTACCAACAACCAATCATGAAAATAGAGATGGTGGCTTTTCACCCCGAAAAACGAGCTGTCATTGGCTAAAATAAACTATCCAACTAAACATCTAAATCTGTATTTTTAATGTGTATTTTGCTTTAGTTTGAAAGAAAACATGTTTAGGAAGCAAAATAGCAAAAAAAAAAAAAAAAGAAAAATCATGATTTCACCTGGGGTGTCTCACCTTAAGTACCAGGTCTTATTCCCTAACTTGAGTAAACTAAAGACCTGGAGGCGTGATCAATGCCATTTGGCTATTCTGAGTGGCCAAAGAGCATTGATCACGCCTCCAGGTCTTTAGTTTACTCAAGTTAGGGAATAAGACCTGGTACTTAAGACACGCAAAATACAGCCCTCAGAGAGTGCAAAGACAATGTTAGTCAAGGATTTTGACTTCTTCTTCTCACCCAGTGATTGATTGCCCAGTACAGATTCATAATCTGATTTGTATTTCTTCATACAAAAATAATCCACTTTTCTCATTTTGGATTCACATTATACACACAAAATGAGTTCCTGGATGTTCATTTAGACTTTAAGAAGACGAGAAACACGCATTTTGTTCTGAACTATAGATGGAAGATATACTCTAGTCTAAAACATAGATTGTATGATGCATCATCAAAAGTCCAAATCAATGGTAACTGGACAACTCCTCATTTGGAATTGAGGCTTTATAGTGCGGGACTGGCTCTAGTTTATTTAGCCAGTTCAAATAAATACTATTAAGTTAAGTACTTATAAACACCACAACACATATCCTCAGCATCCTTTCTCTGACACAAACATGTTTAGCATGTGCTGTACAAAGACTGCTATATTCATTGTTATTATTAGCCTAGCTGGACATATAACATAACAACTATTGGTTTGTACCAGAATGCCTTGTTTACATGAAAGAAACAATGTTCTTACCTGGAATCAGAAAGTAGCGCAGCCTGAGTTCTTTGAGAGCTTCTTATTATTTGAAACAATTGACCAGCAATATATATATAGCCTCATGGGGCAGGGCCCTCTTCCAAATAGGCCCCTCCTTTTCTACAAGAGATGGAGAAAAGATGCCACAGGAAACCAACCCGGGACGTGCGCCTTATTCTTCAATTAAACAAAGACACAACTGAGTTGGTGCAGGGAAGACAGGGGTTCCCCGCCCAGAATGGGTTAAAAGTCAGTGCCCAACTCCAATCGGTGATGTTAAACACCTCTAGCCAATTAAAAACCCTTGTTGTGGTCATATAGACTCAGACCTATACTGTAATCTAACAGCCACATTAACACAAAAGTCAGCCACAAAGTCAGCCTACTATCAACAAAAAATATAATTAAAGTATGGTAGAGGATATAGAAATCGGCAGGATGTAGAAAAACGTCACGTATTCATCTTCAGTAGACTCGGAGGGACAAATTTTGTTCAATGCGAAAATCCATCGTATAATACCGCATCTCCACTAGATAAATAGCTGATCTACAAGCTCTCAACGCGTCGCAGCGTGACGCGGCGTGAGCTTGTAGATCTGCTATATTTTCGCTGCTTTTGTCTCCCTAAAAATCAAACAGACGACTGCAGTTGATTCAGAACGCTAGCTGCTCGAGTCCTTAATAATACCAATACAGTGGAGCATATCACTCCAGTTCCCACTGGCTCCCTCTGTGTCAAATAATTGATTTCAAAATGTTGGTGTATATAAAGCTTTGAATGGTTTATGGCCAAAAGACATCATGTACTGAACGTGTATGACAACCCAACCGCAAATAAACCAACCACGAAATAAGCATTAACGCAGCATTTATGCACCACATAATCTGGATTAAACTCCCAGGGAAAAAAAAGCAGGTCTGCTGCCACTCTGATTCATTTTAAAACGCAACTAAAGACCTTTCTGTTTGCTATTGCCTTCGATTGAGTAACCTTATTTCCTTCTCTTCTGCACTGCAACTGCATCTATACAATTTTTACTTCTTTTGTTTTATGCATCCTAATGTAATTATTGTATAATTGTGTTTCCTCGATGTTCTGTGTAAAGCACATTCATTGAATATTGCCTTGTTGTTGAAATGTGCTATAGGCCTACAAATAAAACTGCCTTGCCTTGCCTTGACAATAAATACCCTAAAATGTGCAATATAGTAAATATGACTGGAAATTCAATTCCGGCATTTAAACTTTAACTTGCCAAGCCTTCATAAGAAAACACTGACATATGTTTCTATGTCAGTCGTTCTTTGATTTTTCAATAGCTAACACCAAAAGGGGTTCCCTCCCAAAATGGGTTAAGTCAGAGGCAATTTAAATTATAGCGGCTCTCATATAATGTTATGTATTGTTACATAATACAAATAATAAAGTGTCGAAAGCGCATAACCAGCTGAACAGTCAGTCTATCATATAGTAAAGTATAAGTTCACTAAAGTAAACGGCCCCAGCACGATAAGCTACTATAGTGTACCCGCATACGGCCTGTTTTGAAACCGAATATACAAAAGATATTTCAACACTACTTGTTTTCTTTCACTTTAAAGGAGGAAACTGATGACAAAAAGATACAAAAAGAGAGCACTATGACTCATTTCCACTTCATGTTGACATATCCGTGGTGCAGTAGATCACATCATGGAGATGCGGTCCGGTACGCTCTTAACCCATTCAGACCTGAAGACTTTTCTACAAATAAATCATAAATCCTGACAGTTCTCTGAAAAATGTTTCTATGTCAGTCATTCTTAAAGTTTTTCATGTCAAGGGCCCCAAAAACTACATGTAATTATGGCCGCCGACCCCCCATCTGAAAAAATAGCTTGTATAGAACTGCTATTTTTCAATAGCTAAAGTATAACATGATTCTTAAAACACCAAAAGGGGTTCCCGCCCGTCGCTGTACACCATTGGTTCTCAGAGTCGGGGTCTCAGCATGGTCCTTAGAAGGGTAGAAACTAAAATCAGCCAGAGAATGTATCATTCATATACTGTAGAGTACTATGCTGCGTGAATAAACATACAATTTGATAGCGTACAGTAGATCACCCAGGTTTTATGGTCTTTCAATCCCCACACGTGTGCGTGTGTGCGTGCGTGCGTGCGTGCATGTATTTTAACCCATTCTGTACGGGAACTCATTTTGGTGTTAGCATCATGTCATGCTTTAGCTATTGAAAAATAGCAGATCTACAAGCTCATAGCGCGCCACCGAGTGGCGCGATACGAGCTTGTAGGTCTGCTATTTTTGAAAAATTCGAAGAACGACTGACCTTTTTAGAATCTGATCTCAGGTCAGAATGGGTTAATCAGACCAGTGTGTGTCCCGTGGAAACCTCGTATGAATCTGATCTCAGGTCAGAATGGGTTAAGTGTTGCAACACTTTTAACGGTAATATCGTATATCGTATCGATATCGCAATATTTGGCATAAATACAGAGATATGAACTTTTGCCCATATCGTGCAGCCCTACTTGCTATAGTATAGACGGAGTTACGACAACTCCGTTCACTTCATGGGGCCAGTCCTCTTCTCCATAGACTCCTATTGGCGAATAGGGACACCGGAGGTTTGCGGAATGCATTGGAGTCTATGGGCTCGCGCGAGAGCATGAACCTGTTTTCTGCCCCCTCAATGTCGCAACTCTGTCTATAGGTGTCATAATTGGCAATAAACTCAATTGGAAATCTCACATTTAAAGAACCAAACTCTCGAAAACAATTGCAATATTATACAAGATGAGACCAATTCTGGACCAGAAGGGTCACTCCACTTACTGTATTGCTCCCTCGTACTTCCGCACATCTGGAAGTTACGGGGGAGCAACTATCAAACAAACATCAACCCTATATTCTTACTTCAAAAGAAAGCAATCAGAATTATAAATCACGCCGATTACTATGCACCAACAAATCCACTTTTTATACAGTCACATACACTAAAATTACATGACTACACAACAGCAGTCGGAATGTACAAAGCGCATAACAGACTTCTTCCGGGCTGTAACCAGGAACTGTTTGAGGCTAGAGATAGCAGGTATAATCTTAGGGGATTTGGCATCTTTAAGGGGACAAAGGCAAGAACAAACAAAGAAGGGAGATGCTTAACTGTCAGAGGGGTGAATCTGTGGAACGGCCTGGACAATGTACTAAAAAAAACGTGCAGTTCAATCTATACATTTAAAAGAATGTATAAAATCAAAAATAATAAGTACAAAACATTAACAACATAGTTTGCCACCTTTAAACCATAACTTATTATAGTACATACTCATTAAGATATAGTAATGCTAAAGCTGTAGAATAACCTTTATTTTTTTGTATTATTATTTTTGTTGGTGTAAATAGGATAGGCAAAATAAGCCACTGGCTTCAGCCTATACCTTTTTGGTTGAAATACTAAGACATATAATGATAATGATCAAATGTAATCAATGCAATGTGTTCATTCTATGACCCAAAATAAACTAAACTGAACGGAACTGAACTGAACTGAATATACTCTATGGCTCTGTTGTAATCCAAACGTACATACACGTGTTGTGTGGGTATATATGGGGTGGCCTGGCTGGGTGTATGACTTGACTACCGCGGCCTGAACGATTCAGCCCTGCAGCCCTGGTGTGAGATAATGATCTGGACAACAGATGTCAATATGAAGTCGAGGATAACATTGACCACTTCTTTGTATAGTCATACTTAACTCTTAATCTTTTATGTCATCAGACGGACAGCTTGGTCATATACTTCTCTCTTTGTTGAAGTTCCGTTGTAACTCATCCTCCTGCTGTTAACCCAGTAGAGGAAAGTAACTAAGTACATTTACTCAAATACTGTACTTAAGTACAATTCTGAGGTATCTGTACTTTACTTGAGTGTATTCCAATTTCCAATACTTTTACATCTATATACATCTCAGAGCCAAAATGTTTACTTTTACTCCACTACAATTATTTGAAAACCTTAGTTACTATAGTTACTTTGGAGATTTACATTTTGATTAGAAAAACATACATTACTGTAACCACTTCAACCCTATATATACATTTCGACCATTTGAAAATAGCTGATCTACAAGCTCATAATGCGTCGCGATGCGTCGTGTGCGACCTCTCTTTTCTATTCAAACATGAATATAAATAGCATGTAGCATGTAACATGTATAGGATATGATCGGTCCTATACACACACACCTTGCATCATGATTAGTATTACATGCTGATGGTGATCACACCATATTCTACGCAATGTATTTAAATATAAGTATTGAAATATTCACTGTGTGTCTCAGTACAGTTTGTATTTGATGTTTAAAGGGTTAGTTAAGACTTTTTAGACTTAAAGCTGTAGGAAAGACTTGCCATTAATAGAGTGGTTGCATCCACCATGTGTGGCATAATAGGCCTACTTCCGAGTGTTTCACCCGGACCAGAAGCCTTTATTTGCCATACATGTAACATGTTAGGACTTTGTTTCGGTATAGTAGTTACCACAGCTGCCATGGACGGCGCTATATTGGAGGATACCACCCCTAATACTGTATGCCCTATCCCTATAACCTTAATATAGCATCTGATTGATGGCAGAAACACAAAGATTTTTTTTCTTTTTCCATCATTAGAAATTAATTCAGTCCAAAAGGGAGTTAATACCTATAGCCTGGGTAAACCCACTCCCCCTGCTGGACAACATTTCATTCTGCCAGGAGGGGTGGGAGGGGTTTACCCAGGCTAGTTTAATACCAGCTTTAACCTCACAGAAACGACAAACTATACTATGCCTAGACCCAACCATAATATGCTCACAGAAACCATGCCTGAAGCCAAAACCACATGGGCAGGCAGTGGCGTGCACAGATAGACACTAGGGGGTGCTAGAGAACCCCCTGCCCTTTTGGCAATGTGCCCTTTTGAAGGGCACATTATTTTTTCTGATTTTGTACAGTATGTGGACCATGGTGACATTGATCAATTCTTGATTAAAAAAAAAAAGCTTCCAATAGATTATTTAAATATTATTTAAATCCTCCTCTCCTCAGTTTTCTGAAATAAATATTTTCACGATTTTTCAAAAATAGCTAAATTATAACATAATTTAGCTATACCCACCAAAAGGGGTTCCCGCCCCAAAATGGGTTAAGGCATCCGGCCGGTTCCACACGCTGCACAAGGTGCCCTTTTTTTTCACTTGAGCACCTGCCCCTCTAAATGTCTGTGCACGGAGGACTCATCACCATGCTGTCTTGTGGTGGACATTTTCATCAACATTCCATTGTTTGTCACAGACAAAACGAGTGGACAATAACATGACCGGAAACAGATAAAGAGCTATATAGCTCTGAATGACCATGACAGGTCTTTAACTCCGAGTGTTCAGATGTTGCAAATAACACATTTGAGAAGTACTATAGTTGGACTCCTAATAGTTATGTCACGGTGTGTCGTGCAGTGCTTTACTGTAAATCGCTCTGGATTAAGAGCGTCTGCTAAATGCCTAAATTGTGAAATTGTAGTAAATTAGTGTCGCGCATATTCCGAAGGAAACCTGGATACTGACATTCAGTGAATGATCAAAATAAGAACATCATAACCAAGTCTTTGACACGGACACATTTTGTTCATGTACACTACAGTAGGCTATACGTGACATCTGGATGGCCCTGCACGGGAACTGCCCATATATCCGAAGTCCCATTAGTCCGAACATGCACTGCTCCCGTGCTTGCGGTTATAGGTTTAGGTTTGCTCCCGTGCTTGCGGTTAGGTTTAGGTTAGGGTTAGAGATAGGGATAGTCATTTCGGAACAATGAACCTTCTGAGGTGATCAGACCCCGCATGGGGGAAAGAGGGAGTGTCGGTATAGACCACGCAATTGTCAGCATTTGTCGACATGCCGGACGGCGAAACGCTGGACGAAGCGTTTGGACTTTTGAAGAACAACGCGGCACGTTATCGGCTACGAAGCCCACAAACCACACCAATGACTCGCCATGAAGTCCTTGCAACCAAACGGGTTGTGAGTATACTATAGATAGACGCATGCAGTTGCAAGCAACCACAGTGTATGTATATGTATATACGTATACGCGAACTACAAGCCTATAGTAAAGGCTAAAGTTTTGCTGCGTCTCGACCTATACTGGCGTGCGTGGCTCGGACGACAGAAGCAGATCGAGACATGAAAAGTGACGAGGCGTGGCGGTCGTTTGGATCAGTCCGTTTGTATTTTTATTGCATCTCATTTGGACTCGACATGCACATTGGGTGGGAGGGGAGGGGCGGCGTGTGGAGGGGCAGCCGACTAGCCGTTATGGGTACAGGGGCCAATGGGACGATTCCATCCATACCACCCCCCCCCCCCCCCCCCCCCCGCCAGCCCCTCCCTCCTCACCTCCCCCCCCCCCCCCTCTCCCCCGAAACAAAACAAAACAAAACAGCCTTTGAATGAATACTTTAGCAAACATTTACTCAATCCACTTCCTTTTTTTTTTTTTCCTTTTTTTTTTTTGGTTCGATGTGGGTTTCTTTTAATTGTCTTTTTATTGTTATTCTTCATCTTTTCATTCAACACTTTTTTGTTAATGCCACAATGGAGATAAGATGGAGATAAGATACAGTCACGTGTTGTTGTTTTTTTTTTTCTTTTCTTTTTCTTTTTCTTTTTGGAAATAAACGACACACAGAACATCCAGTGTTTATATTTGAGTGCTTTTACAGTGAGAGAGTCTCCACAACTTCCACGACTTTCGGACGAATGGACGCAAACGACCGCACGGAACCACTGCTTCACGATAACCTTGGGAGGACATACTGTAGGGGGGGGGGGGGGGCACGTTCCATTCCAGCATCCCATAACCTCGGGGGGGGACATAGGGGGGGCCACGTTCCATTCAGTATCCCATAACCTTAAACCTTGGTATAGGACATAAGGGGGGGCCACATTCCATTCGGTATCCACGCCTGTTCCCTCGCCTTTCCCATTTCCGAGCTTATTAACATTTAACCACTTATATAAGCCACTTAATCGACTTTGTCGTACGGCAGTGTGTCGCTCGGAAATAGCCGACCGGCGCCGCGCAGCTGTAACAAATTAAGTCCAAAATAGGGACGCCTAGGTTGGACGTGGTTAAATTCTGTCAAACGTCACGTGGGGAACAAGGCGAGGAGAATGGTCCTCGAGCCAAATTCCAATACTCAAAGATTTCTGTACGTGTTGCGTTACAGTGAAACTGGTGACCTTCACAGACACGTGACCACCCTGTGGACTTCGCATAACTTCAGCGTCCGAAAGTGCAACGCGGCTGTTTGTTCGCTAACAGAGTAACTGTTGAGAAACCGTTTTACTTCGGACATCGACGGTATGCGAATTCCCCACAAATGGTCACTGATATCTGGCAGGTCACCAATGTCTCCGTATGAAACACGGCAATGACGAGTAGCCTATAGGCAGAATGGGTTTGTGTTGGAATTTCAGCTTTCAAAATAAAAGTACAGGAACCCAGACTCAGAGAGTGACCTCCATGGTGCATGCATGCTAATGATGCAGTACCACTCCACGCCGGCAGGGGGAGCCACAGTAAACACTTTGGGGGGGGCTGAGTTTGCGTTCAATAATCAATACTGCCTCGGGCTATATAGATATGTACATGGGGAGAGGCGGGATGTTTTCTTTGCTTGCATTTCTTTTCCACCGTTGTATACGTTGACATAACTGAAAATATATGATACATTTTCCTCTCAAAAACAAAAGACATCAAAGAAAAAAATAAATAACGCATATATATCTATCATCGAGCTATTCTAAAAATGCATTGGTCAATTTGAACACATCAGTCCACAATTATTTTGCAAGTGTCAAGTCAAGTTAACCCCCCCCCCCCCCCCCCCCCAAATAAATAAATAAATAAATAAACAAACAAAGTAAAGTAATAAAAAAAAAGACCTGAACAAAGTGGAAGTTTGCGAGTACCATGATTTGTTCTACGACGTATAGTGCGAGTTGCGCACACACTGTCCGAAAAGGTCACACAATAACGTTGATCCAGAACTGTTCTCGACGACAACAACAGGCTCGAAGAGACGGATGGCTGGGTCAAGATGTTTGGTATACACACAGTAAAACCGTCAAGTATGTAAATAGACCTGTAATTTCAGGGTCCATTTATGGTTGCATTTGTTCACTCGCAGAGTTAAAGTATATCAGGACAGGATTTCACGGTAAAGGGCCATCTCCACCAAGCACCATATCTATAAAGATAACTTAAAAAAAAAAAAAAAAAAAAAACAAGAAAGTCGACAGGAGCGGGTCAACACCACAAAAATACTAATTAATATAATTAGTTACAGTCATATAATATAGTGCTTGGTTGGGGCTGTCCCAGCCAAGCACTAAAAGCTATAAATGTAACTATAAAGATATAGGCTATTTGTTTTAAAAACATGGTGACAACGATGACAGTGCTGAACGACATATACACTTATAGTGACATTTGTACAGCGCTTGGTGTGGCGGACAGCACCTATAACCATTGAAACCCTATAAATTAGTTACGGTAACCACAGGGAGACCCTCCTCAGGGACACCCTCCTGTTTTCAACACTATATCAACTATAAGTAACTTAATCTTTGTCCCAGTCGGAACACGGGAACAGTTGCACGTGGTGCAACGGTCAAAGTTTGGTGACATCTTTTAAAAAACCCCAGCTCTGGCATTAAAATCAGACAGCAGTTTAAATAAGAGGAGGAGAGGGGGGGGGGGATGGAGGAATTGGCCAGTGAGGTTTACGCACACCGAACACAGTCCAACATTTAAACAACAAAGTCCTTTTGTCTGGGGAGGGACAGAGAGAGAGATGCACGGAAATACGCTAAAAACCAACATAATATTATGCACCATTTCCAAAGTCGGCTGATATGCAAGGGGATCCAGAACGAATCTAAACACACGTTTCTTTCGTTTTTATTTATTTATGTTAGTTTTGTTTAGTTTTTAGTTTTTTTTTAAAGGTTGATTTTGTCTAGTTTTTTTTATTTTTTTCCTTTTTCTTCGTCATAGTATATTAAGTAAAGGTTAACATTGAAGTTACACACACACACACACACACACACACACACACACACTCACACGCACGTAAACAGAAGTTATGCTCTCTGTATTAGGGGTTTCACATTCACGGTTGTGCTACAACATTAGATTACGGGAGGGAGGGGGCGGGGTGGTCGTAGTAGAGCTGATGATGATGGCTGATTGGCTGAAGAGGGGCGGGGCTGGGGGCGGGCCTAGGATGGAGGGCTCGAAGGCAGGAAGGAAGGAAGGATGGATGGATGGATGGAGGGTGTGTGCACTCATCCAGATCCACAGAGCTCCAGACACAACAGTTGCCACTAGAGGGAGACGGAGACAGAGAGAGAGAGAGAGAGAGAGACAGACATTAAAATTGACTGAGTGGTCTCTTTACTTTTCTTTTGTCCCTTTTTCTTTAGCTATTTTTGAAACATCGTGAAAATGTAGCGCAAATCTTTGAATATATTATAATATATTCTTTCAAATATTTGCTTCCGGGGGTCCCTGCTGGAACAACATATTTTCAGATGGGAGGCGTCTGAGGCCCAAATAATTTCTGGAGTCCTTGACATGAAGAACTTTGAGCACCGCTGACAGAAACATAGGTTTTTCAGGGAAGTGTCATGATTTTATAGAATTTTATAGAATCTATGTCTAAATGTGTTAAAACAGCCTGATGGATGGAAATGACTCGCGCGCGGCTTCAACTTGTAGCGTCGGCAAAGCGAGCGTCATTTCCATCCACCGGCTGTTTAGAAACCAGGAAGAGATGACAGACAGACAGACAGACTGACCTACCTACAGTACCTACCTACCTTGGGGGCTGATGGGTAACGGGAGGGCGGTGCTACATGAAGTCTTTGATGTTGAGGTCATCCAGGGCGTTCCTGGGGGGCGGGGGTCTTCGTGGGCTCTGGCCGGCCCCCGGAGACATCTGTGTGAGGAGTCATAGTGTCCACTATGTTTCATTCTGCTCATCATTATCATCATCATCATCGTTAAAACATCACCGCGTGTGTGAGCGTATTCACACAGGTATAGGCTACTGCAGGGATACTCAAATAGATTTACCTGTGGGCCACATTACAAAAATGGCAAGGGGCCAGGGGCCAGTAGATAAAATTACGACATTAATGATACTTGATAACTTCTCTCTTTCAATTGCTTTATTTTCGCAAAATGTATCAAAGTACAATGTGCATGCACACAATATGTAAATAAATAAATGTGTTACATTTTCTTGCATAAACATAAAGAGCTGTTTCCATAACTGCACAAATTATTGCACATAACATGAGTAGCTGTCATAATAACATAATAACATAACATGAGTAGCTCTTTGCCTGCCTGCCTGCCTGCCTGCCTGCCTGTCCATGAGTAGTTATTTGTCTGTCTGTCAATGAGTAGCTGTCTTACTGTCTGCCTGTCTATGAGTAGCTGTCTGTCTGCCTGCCTGTCTATGAGTAGCTGTCTGTCTGCCTGCCTGCCTGTCCAATTGTCCATGAGTAGCTGTCTGTCTGCCTGTCTATGAGTAGCTGTCTGACTGCCTGCCTGTCCAATTCTCCATGAGTAGCTGTCTGTCTGTCTGCCTGTCTATGAGTAGCTGTCTGCCTGCCTGCCAGCCAGCAAGTTGGTTAACAGAAAATACATTGTTATGGCTGAGTAAAATAAAATACAATAAACACAATTTGCCTGAAAATAGATTACCCAGCTATGACCTTTTTCATGAAAAAAAATGAGTAGTGATATGGCTGACTGAGTAAAATAAAACAATCTACCTGAAAATAGATAGCTATAAGTGAAGAGCAATTTCCAAGGTACAGACGGTGGCTGCGTCTCGGCGACGCTGGGCGGCGGTGGCCGCGTCTGGGCGTCGCTGGGCGGCGGTGGCCGCGTCTGGGCGTCGCTGGGCGGCGGTGGCCGCGTCTGGGCGTCGCTGGGCGGCGGTGGCCGCGTCTCGGCGACGCTGGGCGGCGGTGGCCGCGTCTCGGCGACGCTGGGCGGCGGTGGCCGCGTCTCAGCATCGCTGGGCGGCGGTGGCCGCGTCTCGGCGACGCTGGGCGGCGGTGGCCGCGTCTCAGCATCGCTGGGCGGCGGTGGCCGCGTTTCGGCGACGCTGGGCGGCGGTGGCCGCGTCTCAGCATCGCTGGGCGGCGGTGGCCGCGTCTCGGCGTCGCTGGGCGGCGGTGGCCGCGTCTCGGCGTCGCTGGGCGGCGGTGGCCGCGTCTCGGCATCGCTGGGCGGCGGTGGCCGCGTCTCGGCGACGCTGGGCGGCGGTGGCCGCGTCTCAGCATCGCTGGGCGGCGGTGGCCGCGTTTCGGCGACGCTGGGCGGCGGTGGCCGCGTCTCAGCATCGCTGGGCGGCGGTGGCCGCGTCTCGGCGTCGCTGGGCGGCGGTGGCCGCGTCTCGGCGTCGCTGGGCGGCGGTGGCCGCGTCTCGGCGTCGCTGGGCGGCGGCGACTCTGAATCACTGGGAATTGGAGTGTGCCGGTGACGACGGGGGCGGCGGCGACCAGACCTCTTACGAGGCTTCGGAGGGATACTGGGAGAAGTTGCAACACGACCCAAAGCAATGTTGTGAGCACCAGCCCCACGAGGACCTCCAAGAGCCAAGCTGGTGCCTAGATATGGGTCGTCCTCAGAATCTGGGTCTGAATAGACGGGGATCTTGACCCTGCTCTGGAAATAGCTGAGCAGGTCCATCATGGGCGGGGTCTTCTCAGGAGCAGGATGGGAGCATGCTGGTTGCAAGCTCACGATACCAAGCCTGAAACAGTGAGAACCAGGCTGGGGAGCAGGTGTAACTGAGGTGGAGTGACGAAAGTCCTTTAACCTCTCACGGACGATGTTAAAGTGAGGTACAAAGTGGCTCACCCATGGCCGCTCCTGGAACCATTGCTGCTGGGTCGAAATCTTTCTTTCAAATTCAGCACACTGATCGGGAGCTGAGGTGATGAGGCACGTCACGACAGTGTCAAATTCATCCACCTTTTGCTGGAAAAGTCTCTGTTCTGCTGGCTCCATTTTATGGCTTGATTATACTGTCACGGCGCGACTAAAGATGTGGAACCCAAAAGTAGAACAGACAGGCAGGAGTAGAGCAGATCATATGCAAAGTATTTATTATACTGAAAACACTGGACAGAACACCATAACATAAACTATAATCAAGCAGGGAACACAAGGGACTGAGGGTTTAAGAAGACACAGGGATTACAATACACAGGTGAACAGAACAAACAATCAACACTGGGATTGGCTGGGAGACTAACAGGACACAGGTGGAGAAAACTAGTAATCACAGGGAGGTGAGACAAGACAGACAAACACAACTAGGCAGAACAGGAACACTAGGGCAACACTACATAATGAAAGTGCGCAACAGACTGATATCGTGACAGGTTTAGCACGCCATGCACAACAATTAGGGAAAGGCAGGTGTCGTCGTGCTGTTCTGATGAAGAGAGTGAGAAAGCAACAATGGATGTGGTTAGAGAGAGAGACAGGCAGACTAGAGAGATGAGAGAGAGAGAGAGAGAGACATAGAGTGAGAGTATATAGGACATTCTAGTAGGGCTTTATCCTCTAACTCTACATACATCCCTTTCTGTTTGCTTTATTTGACACTCACTTTGGCTATATGTAAATGTATGTTTTCCATGTCAACAAAGCCTCATTAGAGAGAGAGAGAGAGACTTGGGTATACCATTTGTACCCGATGAGATAAAGGTGTAATTTGTCGTTTTTTGGTTTCTTGGGAACATAACATTACAGTGAAAGGAGACAGAGAGGGTGGAAGAAACAAAAAGACAAGAATTACAGGATTGAAAAGAGTAATGGTTTGGGCATAATGGCATAATGTACTAGTCTGTATAGGCAAAAAATGTCCCAAACATTTTCCAACGTTGTGGTTGTTTCTTCAGTTCCACAGGTGGTGTTTTGGGTCTAAAACAGAAGAATGAATGCAACTCAGGCAAGAATCAAGACGAATGTTCCACAGAGACTGCAGTGCTAACACAACAAGATCGCCATAATACAAATAAAGAACAAGTAACCTTACTAGGATGAGACCCGAAATAACGTACGGGTATATAAAAAACCTCTTATATACGGGTACGATATTATATTCAGCAGCCGTGTCACGTGACGTGCAAGATGCTGAAGGCTCACCTTCAAGATTCAAGATGTATAAATTGTCACTGACTTTGTATACAGGTATAGGCCTACTGTACAAGCACCGTCCAGGATGTTGTTGGAATTGTCCCGAAGGCCGTGCTACTGTATATATAACAAAGTATATTAACCCATTTAGACCTGAGGCCGATTCTACAAAATGTCTTCTAAATCAGAAAATGTGTCAGTGGTTCTCAAACTATTTTCATTATAAAACCGCTCGTCGATCTTTATTTGATGCATAAGCAAAAAGGTTTATCGCTTTATCACGGCAGAAGACATGGCAATCCAAGCTTTGGTCGGTGGTTTCAGGAGATAACTACTATGCTTTCCTTTGGAAAATAATGACTTACACACTCTCTCGGAAGCAAACAAGAGTTGTTCCAAACACATATTTAATTGAGTCGTGTCAAGAACAATGATCTATATCTCATCTAACAGGCGAGACTGGGGTTGGATAATTGCATCATCCTCTGCAGATGGTCATATGGCCATTCAGACTTGGATGATGACATTAGTATGTATTTGTTTTATTTCATTTACATATATATTTTTCTTTTCTCTTGTCAATTACAGTTTGCCATAGTTATGTGAGCGCATTGTTTGGTTTTGTGTCCGTCTTGTTTATGTATATAAAATATATATTTGATATTTTCACGCACGCACGCACGCACAGGGGCCCAACAGAGCACGCACATCATATAGAGTAATACCGGATTCATTTTGTTTTTGTAATTTCTTCTTTTCTTTTTTTGTTCTTGTTTCTTTTGACCATGCCTATAGTATGAACGATAGCCGTAGGGGGAAAAATAAAAACTCTTTCTGACCCTCCTTACAGTAGGCCTAATGGAGCCAGGCAGGAGGGAGAAGGAAAATAATAAGCCACAAATGAAGACCAAATCAAATGGAGCGAGGTGAAGTTGAGGCGACGAGGGCGAACAGAGTGTGCTCTGACTCAGAGGCTGCTGCGAGACTCGTTCACTGTTCCTCGTTTACAGTATCGCATCGAGTCGGTCTCTCTGTGCTTGAAGACTTGTTCTTATTTATGTAGGCAATGTAGCATTGCTGTCAGGTGGAAAACCTCCACATTTCTTACTTGTTGTGTTGTTTTTTCTTTGTAAATGACCATACTATACAGAGTCACACAAAAGCATCATAAGTAGCAGATCTTTAAAGATGGAGTGCCATGATTTTTTTTTACTTTTTCTGTTATGTATGTATAGTGTCTATGGAGTTGACATAGACCCCCAGGTGTGGTTATTATAATATTCAAATATGTATTGAATGTGGAACGCGCGTGTTGAATTTGAAGTCGTGGTGGTGAACGGTTCTTTTATACGTCATAGTGTCAAATTGGCATAGTGTCTATTTTACGGCATGATGATGTACGTACGATGACAAGAGCGCCCCTCATCACTTTTTTTCATTTATCATGTAGTTCCCACCCCATGTATAGTTCCCGCTGGTCTACCATTCCATTGGAAGTCTTTGTTTGGAGTGAAAACCATGCTCATCAAAGTAACAGCTGCGCCATAGATAGTATTAGGATATGATGCATGTTTTACAAACATGTAGCTGAGTTCCTTGGGCATTATGTGTGTTCTTCAAGTGAATATTCTCAGGCAGTGTGAATGGGTCTGTCCGTCCGTCCGTCCGTTCGTCCATCTGCTTCTGTATCCATTGCCACATAGTATTGACATTTTATTTCCTTGAGATGTATCATCTCGTTTTTAGAAGGGGTCCTCGCGGCAATGTCCATCGCCCTCCTTAATTTGTTAACATTTTACGGTGAAGCCATTCGTGTTAAGAATGTGGAAGAGGGAAGAAAAACTCATCTCTTGCACTGCGATATTATAGAGCATTTATTTGTCTGATAAAGAATAATGTGCTTGTTGTTATTGTTTATACGTTGACAGTTTCCCCCTGTTTGGAGAAGATAGAGAAGGCACTTCATAAAGGCATGCTTGTGGTCAGCGATGTTTACACCAGATGGAATAACTCCCCACAGATTAATTTGTTAATGACTTTTGCATGTGTCTTGTAAAAATGTGTAATTGGACGGGAGGTTTCCCCACCACTTGATCTAAGTGCGGACGGTCGTGATTTCATGCTACATTAAACATATACTCCCACTGGATATTTCCTCAAAATCCTCTTCACTCAATACAACTCCACAGACCAAAGAAAAGTTCATATATATATTTTTTTAGTATTTGTAGATTGAATTATTTCCAAGATACTTTTTGTATGCCTACAGTACAGTGTTGATTTTGTCGTCTAAGACGAAAAATGTTCTAAGCTCAATCAAAACTAAGCTACGATGACTAAAACTGAGACTAAATATATTAGAGAGCAGGGCTCGAAATTAACTTTTTTACTTGGTAGCACTGGTGCTCCCAAATTCAGAATGAAGGAGCACCAGAAAAAAATTAGGAGCACCCACCAAAATTTTACGAGCACCAATATGTAATCGATTTTTTACATTCATTATTATTACACTTGTAGCCTACAACAGTGGTTCCCAACATTTTTCATGTCAAGCACCCTCAAATTGACACTCATTAGCCCACGGACCCCCATTTGAAAATATATGCCAGGGACCCCCATATGAGAAGATTTTTACGGCTCTAGCAGTGATTTTCAGTTATTTACATTTCAAGGACCCCCAGTTTGACCTGAATTAGGCTACCGTTCCCCATTTCTATCTCTGGGACCCATAAAATCAAAGTTAATTTAACTGAGTGTACAAATGTACAGTGAAATTGGTTTACCCATAGTATGTAGTATACACTCTCAGAGTTTCAGACCCATAAGGGTCCATTTGGTTCCTAACTATCATATTTAACCGAGGACCCCTAGGGATCCCCGGACCCCACTTTGGGAACCACTGGCCTACAAGCCAGTTGGTATGAGATGCTATTTTTGTGGCAATAAACCAGTTGAAAATATAATTAAATTCTAAATACTGTCTCTGCTATAATTTCTGAATGTGTAAATGGCTACAAAACCCTTTGTTTTATGTAGGCCTGCTTTTTGATTGAAGTAAAAAAAATATATATATATATATATGTATATATACTGTATATATTTATGAGAAGTTATTTTCATAACGTCATCATAAATGTGTGTGTGTGTGACTCCACACATTCCATTCAATTGAGCCCTTTTGTTGTCTCTCACAGCTGAGGACCTCAGGTCCAGCTGATGTTGATCACCCAATCAGTCCACGGACTGACGGGAGGTTAGAGGAAGTAGAAGAAGCCAAGGAGATATTTCTTTAAACAATCATAACTCTGGACAGGAATGGACTAGGAACTTACTTTTTTTTTTGACATGCTCAGATCTTTATGCTCTACAAGTTTAAATCATCTCGCGGGACGGAACCGGCCCGCGACACTTTCGGTCGCGATCGTTTTGGTCGCACTACAGTAATTATATGCAGTAGCACTGGTGCGCCCAGTTATATTTTGAGATCGCACAGATTAAAATTCAGGCGCATTTGCGACCAAAATGGTCGCTATTTCGAGCCCTGGAGAGTGTCACGGTCCGTGACATGTTATGTTTTCTTGTGTACCTCTTATTTTGTAGTATTGTTTTGTGCCATCCTGTCTGCCCCTGTATAGTTCTGTACCTGCCTTGTCTAACCTGTATTGTGATCAGTCTTTGTTTTCCACCTGTGTCCTGTTAGTCTCCCAGCCAATCCCAGTGTTGATCGTTTGTTCTGTTCACCTGTGTATTGTGATCCCTGTGTCTACTTAAACCCTCAGTCCCTTGTGTTCCCGGCTTGATTATAGTTTATGTTATGGTGTTCTGTCCTGTGTTTCAGTATAATAAATACTTTGCATATGATCTGCTCTACTCCTGCCTGTCTGTTCTACTTTTGGGTTCCGCATCCTTAGTCGCGCCGAGAGAGAGAGAGAGAGAGAGAGAGAGAGAGAGAGAGAGAGAGAGTTATAAATGGGAGGAAATGGGGTAGCGGGGAATGTCTTGTTTTGTTTTTAAATCAACTGTCCTCTTCTACCCAAGATTTGAACCCGGTGCTGTCAGTTATTTTTTTACCATTGAGTTAATTTTGCTATGGGACTGGATTGAATCAGGTCAAAATTTGTGTCAAATCCTAAAAGAGCATAGGGAGAATAAAATAAAAGCCCCCCAATTGTTTAAGTTATATTGTATTAACATACTGTAGCATATAAAGATTGGACAAAAGTATATTTTATTCATAAAAGAGTTATGTTTACATTGTCTCATTTACTCAAATCAAGTATCTGTGACTTCCTTACTCCCAACAGTGTTCAATGCTGCTGTGCATATTCCGGCCATTTGAAAATAGCAGATCTACAAGCTCACGATGTGTCGCATTGCGACGCATTGTGAGACTGTACATCTGCTATTTTCTAAAATATATATTTGAAAATTTGAAATTGGACATTCTGCATAATGAGTATACTTTCTCTCTGCAAATACTTTTGCACTTTCACTCAAGCAAAATGTTGAATTCCGGACTTTCACTTGTATGCAGAGTATACTTCTACGTTGCAGTATGTGATACTTTCACATATTTAAGTAAAAACACTTCTTCCACCCCCTGCGGTGATCTGTAGACGGCCCAGCTTCTTCCCCGCGTGTATGTGCGGTGCTCCCACACCGAGAGAGACTGAATACTCCTCTGACTCCACAGAATCTACTGCAGCTGATTGATGTTCATCATCGCAAACCATAATTATACCATGACATGTCTTCAGCATGACTCCACGAACAAGTCGGCCTGGTCCGTCTGTCTTTATGCTGTTTGTGTTTGTCAGTCTCTCGTGTAACTACAGTGCGTGGTGCAATGGAAGATGTATACAGAGAGATAGAGTGGACACTCAAGGCATGAAGGAAGCATGAGTTCAAGTCCGTTGCTCTCCCCTTGTCCCCCATATATGGGGGACTATAGGTTGGTGGATGGTGTGTATAGAGCCCAGGATCACATTAGATGATTGACACGGGGGTGAAAAATGGGTTACAAAATCGTGGGATAAAAAAATATATATATTAAAAAAGAGATAGAGTGGGCTTGTCATCATCGATTATTTTGGCTCACACAAAATGGCGAAACAGTTTATATAACAGTGGTGCTACAGTGGTGTGTGTGTGTGTGTGTGTGTATGTGTGTGTGTGTGTGTGCGTAAATAGTGCATTTATATAGAGCCTTTATCCAAGGCGCTTTTACATAGATTGTGCATTACTGTACATTCACCCATTCACACACACATGGCTGCGGAAACCATGCAAGGCACCAACCAGCACATCAGGAGCAATTAGGGGTTCAGTGTCTTGCTCAAGGACACTTCGACACTAACTCTGGGGGAGCCCTCAGGGTTCGAACTGGAGACCTTGCGGGTTACCATCCAGCCACTCTACCCCTGAGCCACCGCCGCCCCGTGTGTGTGTGTTTGTGTGTAAAATCTAAACTTATGTGAACAAATATAATAGCAATTTTGTCACATAACTCAAACTGTCAACGGCAGCCAACACACAAAAGACATACAATACATTCATTATTTGCCAAAAACAGTCGATATAGGCAACCTGCACAGTGCACACACGCTGTGAGCTTGTATATCTGCTGTTTTCGGCATGCGAATGCGTCATGTGAGGAAGTTTAAATGGCATCTAGCTACAGTATAGGCTATTAGCTGTTTTCTTCTTCACCCATTCTTGAGATAAGGGACAAAACCTTTTTCAAACTGGATTTTTTTTTTTTTTAAGATACATTCAAATCAAATAGATGTATTTGTAGACACAGGTCTCAACTACCAATCTTGAGAAGGAACAGGTTTTTCGCATAACATTTCTTTCTAAAATGGGACATTTATGCACTTAATACCTGATTCATGTCAACTCCGTCAGACACACTAAAATCCCTTTTAATTGAATTTTATCATTTCAACAATAATATAAAGTCCTCAGTTATCTTATAATGGCTTTCAGTAATCAAGTTAAGTAATACAAATCTTTTAATATTATTTTGTTCCAATATCACACTATTATGAAATATCCAATTTCTCAAAACCGTCATTTCAACCTTTATTTTCAATATTATAACATGAAAACCATGTAAAAAAAAAAAAAATCATCATTACGTATCATTTCAGTTGGTGTTTCAATACATAAGCACAAAAGATTTGACAGCAAATTTTCTATTTCTTTGGAAATTAACAAAAACATCACGGGACGAACGTCTGACGGAGTTGACGAACATCTGACGGAGTTGACAAGTTTAACTGATTTAGGTTCTAGACCACCTAGGATCTTGATTCTGGTGACTAATCCCACATTTTCAAGGATGAGGAATACAGTGGTACTATTTAGATTTGCCCTGTGAACATGGCAGCCATTTTTCAAAATGGCCACCAACTTTCTGTTATTTCCCAATAACTCAAGTTCTACACCACCTAGGATCTTGATTCTGGTGACTAATCATACATTTTCAAGGATGTGGGATACATTGGTACTATTTAGATTTGTCCTGTGACCACTGACCATGGTAGACATTTTTCAAAATGGCCGCCAACTTTCTGTTATTTCCCAATAACTCAAGTTCTACACCACCTAGGATCTTGATTCTGGTGACTAATCATACATTTTCAAGGGTGAGGAATACAGTTGTACTATTTAGATTTATCCTGTGACCATGGATGGTAGACATTTTCAAAAATGGTGGACCTGCTATTATTTTACCAATTTACTCAGGGAATATTATCAGAATAATATACATTCACCAATGTTTGTAAAGGTGTCTACTAACATATCCCACATTGGTTTCTATTTGACCACCCTAGGGGCATGTTTGACAGCTGCTGAAAGTTGGGTACCATCAACAACCAATATAAGGCTAAATGTTCTAAATTTCATTATGCTTTAAGTAGCATGTGGCATGTCAAACTAGGGGCTTTTCATGATTCTGGATCCATTCCAAGCATTAGTTTTGCACAAAAAACACTACGTTGGCTAAAAACGGCCATAGCCATCATCACAGATGTGATGAGGTCAGCACATGTCGGCACATTTGGGCAAGTGGCTATGGCCAAACTAGGGGGTCTATGGCCAAACTAGGGGTCAAACTCCTTGGGCTAAATTCGGTGAGGTGAACAGTGAGCAGTGAACAGTGAGGGAAAGACTGAAGACAGAAGATTTGGCTTCAGGACCATCAGGCAGGATGTGCAGACACTGAAGGCATCAGTGTCTTTCTCTGTGTCCCCAGCATGTCAACCAAAGCAATGTTACCAAATCAAAGGAGCCTTCACCTCATGTCACCTGGGGCTGGGTGAGCAATCGTATCCTGTATCTAAACTCACAACTAAATACAGACACTTGGCCAGACTGCCGTTTGAAAGGGTCAAACCCCTCATCCTGATTGGGGAAGACCACCCCACCTAATCACACCAACCGAAGAAGTGAGGTTGGGGCCTCCAGGTGGGCCAGCAGCCATCTGCACAAAGACTGGGCTGGACCCTGCAGGAAAGCAATCTCCAGCCAAGACAATGTAAGTTGACTATAACAGAGCCCCAGAACACAGAGCTCAGGAGAAGGATGGAGAAACACTGGCAGGAGGCCACCAAGATACAATGCCCCAGAGACCCAGAGTGTGCCACCACTGGCAGTAAGGAGATCAACTGCTGCAGCAAAGATGTCATGAAAGGCAAGTCTCCACCAAAAAAAACCCTGAACCTAATCGGGGTGTCAAGAGACCAAAGTTTCTCCCCCACAGTTCCCTGCAGTGGCCAGTGAAGTCAAACTGTGCATCTGTACCTGAAAGGGGCAAGTCAAAGGCCAGAAAGCCCACCTCCTTTTAATGTCCTGTCAGTAGAAACTCAACCTGCACCTGAAATAAGCCCTTACCTCTCCCAGAGAAAGTTCATCCTTGAAAATGTAATGATTAGTCGCCAGAATCAAGATCCTTGGTGGTCTAAAACTTGAGTTATTGGTAAAATAACAGCAGGTTGGTGGTCATTTTGAAAAACAATGGCTGCCATGGTCACAGGACAAATCTAAATAGTACCACTGTATTTCTCATCTTTTAAAATGTATGATTAGTCGCCAAAATCAAGATCCTAGGTGGTCTAAAACTTGAGTTATTGTAAAATAACAGCAGGTGGCGGCCATTTTGAAAAAAAAATGCTGCTATGGTCACAGGACAAATCTAAATATTACCAATGTACCCCACATCCTTGAAAATGTATGATTAGTCACCAGAATCAAGATCCTAGGTGGTGTAGAACTTGAGTTATTGTAAAATAACAGCAGGTGGCGGCCATTTTGAAAAATGGCTGCCATGGTCACAGGGAAAGTCTAAATTGTACCACTGTATCCCTCATCCTTGAAAATGAGGTCTTAGTCACCAGAATCAAGATCCTAGGTGGTGTAGAACTTGAGTTATTGTAAAATAACATCAGGTGGCGGCTCTTTTATAATATGGCTGCCATGGTCACCACGAGACAAATCTGTGATGGCCCCATAGCCAAAAATGTTCCTTAAGGCATGCTCTAACTGTGTGCCAAATTAGAATACTGCCCATTATTCAAAAACAATAATTTTATTGTTTTAGGAACACTTTTGTCAACTCCGTCAGATACACGTCAACTCCGTCAGACACAAAATCTGACGGAGTTGACGTCTGACGGA
The DNA here is from genome assembly GCF_963924005.1 of Protomyctophum bolini. Taxonomy (NCBI): domain Eukaryota; kingdom Metazoa; phylum Chordata; class Actinopteri; order Myctophiformes; family Myctophidae; genus Protomyctophum; species Protomyctophum bolini. The sequence continues at coordinate 8,570,010 of NC_137880.1, read as the reverse complement.
GTTGACAAAATGGCATTTGTTTTCATCTTAACCCTCTTTAGTACAATGTAGCCATTTTGTTTTTGCTTAATTTTGTTAGCTAAACCTAACCCCTAAACTAAAATAATAAACATTATTTTGGAATTCTTAACAAAGATCATAATAATGTCCTGACGGAGTTGACATGTAAAAGCTGTGACCACATTGTTATCAACATTGTTTGTTTAAAATATCAAACAATTGAATGCTTGTCAGACCAGGTACTCCACTGTTGCAACAAATATAAATGGGACTTGGAAAAGGAGTCTTCAGGCTAAATCTGTCGACAATATTTTCTGATTAATTTAAGACTTTTTAAAAAACCTGACGGAGTTGACGGAGACGTGGGACGAACATTTGATATGAGATATTTAATAGAAAATATAAATTAAAATTAACTGTGTATATTATTTGCTATGTTGTTGACAATCTACTTTAATTTAGTATGTATATTTATGTGATTGTGACAGTATTAGACACTTTTTTGGCAGTTTGAAATTGTGGCCACTTGCTGGGGACAGGCTAAATACAGGCCTTTTTGGGTACAGGGCCTGCTTTTAACTAATTCAGATGGAATATGAAAACAATTATAATGAAATTAAGGGCATAATAATACACAACTGTATTACACTTAACTTTGCAAGTGCTTTTATTTTTATGAATTAATTTATTTTTTACATAAAATAAGGCTCTTATGTGTGGGACATGTTTTTTCCACTTTTGTCCCTCATCTCAAGAATGAGTGCTGATATATATGTAATTTACGCAGCATGTTATGCAGACAGGTGCAAGGTCATTATTGAACTGGCATTCTATAGTGTTTATATAGTTCCAATGTACGGGATATATTCTCCTGTTTGGCAGATGATATAGGTTCTTAATTTAGTTATGGTCCTAGATGACTATTTGTATGCACTTGATGCCAAGGATACCCATACAAATTAGAATGTCTCCAAAAATGTCCTTTTTGTAGATTTATTTTTGGAAAATAGCCAGATCTATTTTCTGCTTTAAAGTTTTAAGTGCTAATGCGGCCCACGCAGTTGCTTCTTTTTGGCTTGTTTTCATAGTCCTGCTTGCTTATTATTTCTCTCGCACAAATCTGGCAACACTATGTATATGTGTGCAGCAAAAGGACCCAGTGACCATGTCAATAGAATCCAGTATAGGCCAGTCATTCTCAATGGACATCACGGTGAAATGAATAAGCAATAATCCACATTGGGGAACCCCGCTGAAGATAACATTCGCTCGACATGGACTGTAAACTATTGCAGATGTAATATTATCGCTTATGAAATCCCGAATCCTAACTTCCACGGCCTCCCGGGGAGCATTGTGCCTTAGTGTTTATTCAGGAAACCAAATGAGGGAATGCTGCAATTTGCCAACAATATATCCATCATCCAAACACGCAGATATTATAGCGGATTGGAATGAAATATCATGTCTTAACCGGCCATGTATGCCCCCTATAACCGCATATCAGTCTTAACCGGCCACGTAAGTCCCCTAACCTTATATCAGTCTTAAACCGGCCACGTAAGTCCCCCTAACCTCATATCAGTCTTAACCGGCCACGTAAGTCCCCTAACCTTATATCAGTCTTAAACCGGCCACGTAAGTCCCCCTAACCTCATATCAGTCTTAACCGGCCACGTAAGTCCCCTAACCTTATATCAGTCTTAACCGGCCACGTAAGTCCCCTAACCTCATATGAGTCTTAACCGGCCATGTAAGTCCCCTAAGTTTCATAGGTTGTCGGTCTAATGACATTCGGACCAATAGTATGTCTAAACTAAAGCCAGTATACACACTCCTTGCAAATGAGCATTTGTGCCTGTCGTAGACATGCGCAGAGCAAGTTCAGTCAGGGAACCTCAGTCAGCGCGCCGGCCGTTAATTGGGCCACCGCAGCATCATCCGCATGATGCACTTAGCCAATCACAGCTCACCCCATCTCTCATACCGGCTACTTGAACCAGAGGTTTGCATTCCTCTGCCTTCTTGCTTGCCCACTGCTGGTGTATCAGCGTGCTGCTGTCATACATCCTTTGCTGTCTTGCTGGCTGCGCTCAATTCTGCTTGGTGCTTTCTATTGTATACTCTACGCTGCGGTATACAAGTGCGCACCCACCTCCACCCCAGCTACCACCTGTCATTTTGGATCTACTGTTTTAGGTACGGGGGGATTCAGAGTCCCTATGGTCGAGACTGATGCGCTTGATCCTGAGTACCTAAAAAGCAGATCCAATACATCGCCAAACCATAATAAATATATTGCATTGATTTCTTATATTCAATAAATATATATATTACATCCTCCTTGAGTTGTCTGACTGAACTGCCATCGGGGGAAAATGGTTGCAAGTATAGTCCCATGGCGAATCATTGGTGCCGTTTGGGCTTTAAGGCCAGTCCACACGACTGCGACAGTCTCTACAACGGTTGCATTGTTGTGGACTCATGGATGTACTGTATATACAGTAGCTGAAACACTGGAGAGTTAAAAATAGCTAACGTGTATGGCTGTATATAATCTGTGAATTGCTCAGAGAAAATGTCCGGGGAGGTCGATTTCGATTATATAGGATAGTGTTTATGTTGTTTGATGAATATCTACTCCAAACTAGTTCGTTTTCAAGTCTCCAAATCGCAGAGGGACACCCGCTGTAGACCCGTTCTCACACACACACGCACGCACGCGCACACGCACACACACACATACTGTACACACACACTGTAGATGCTGTGATGATACGCACAGGCGCATCTAGGCACAAAATGTGCCCCAAGTCACGTGAAAGGTTAGACACAAATAATTGTTTAAGACACACGTGTATAGAGGCTGTGATGAGAATAATGATTAATCCAACACACTCACAAACACACCCATCTATCTGCCTCTGTACCTGTAGAAATGTAACAAATCTCTGCATATAGTGTCAATGTGTCCATACAGTATATATCCCCTGCATATCTTGAGAACCGTCCAACAAATTGAGCCAAAACTTGAGATGCGTATTGCCTGCCGGCTGTCGGGTCTATCTATGTCGTCAATGTGACATTCATATAGGGCTGATGTCATAGACTGGCCTCCAAATAGCACTGCGATAATGGCTACAGGTACACTCTGACCTTTGATAGTTGTACCAGAGGTAGCCTACAATATGCCTCTATGCACATAATGCCATCTTGTAATTCTTCTTACTTCCGGGCCTCTTTTCCGATTTTTCCTTCACAAGTGTTACCAATGATACTAATTAAGGTCCTGTTCCATTCTGGTCAAACAGAGTCAGGGTGCTGCTATTGTGCATGTTGGCTGGAAACACATACTTAATTAGTATCATCGGTAACACCTGTGAAGGAAGTCGGAAGAGGCCCCCGAAAAGTTATTTCCAAAATGGCGTATATATGATGCATATAAAGTCCCTATTGTACATTAGATACAACGGGTATTAGATATGCAACTGTCGTCATCTCATCTGTCATGGTTTGACTCTCCTCCTGGTCTGTGTTGTTTCCACCCTTGGCCACTCCACTCCACAGGGCGTCCACTTGAGCATTCGCCAAAGGCCCCTGCCCCAGTGAGGCTCTCCAACGTTGAAGCGCTCGGCGCCTAGTGGTAAGAGGAGGGACTGCAGGCGGACCCCGTGGACTCATGACGAGGAAACATTGAGCGCTCGGGTGCACTTCCGCATTTGCCCAACCAATATTTGGTTGGCAAATGTGGAAGTATATAGAAGGTCTTTCCGGGTGCTTCAAAACGCCACTGAGCAACTTCCAACTGTACACACACGTCCAATGCATCCCTCGATTGGATTCACTAGGACGTGCGGCCACATGCTACGGACAGAAACGGTTAATTGCGATTAACGTATAATGGTAAGATGGCCGCGGTCTGTCCATTCCACACTTCCAAACTAGTGCCATGTGCTGTAGTATTTAGATGGTTCTGTTATGACTTCTCCTCTGCATGCTGTAGTATTTAGATGGTTCTGTTATGACTTCTCCTCTGCATGCTGTAGTATTTAGATGGTTCTGTTATGACTTCTCCTCTGCATGCTGTAGTATTTAGATGGTTCTGTTATGACTTCTCCTCTGCATGTTGTAGTGTTTAGATGGTTCTGTTATGACTTCTCCTCTGCATGCTGTAGTATTTAGATGGTTCTGTTATGACTTCTCCTCTGCATGTTGTATAGTATTTAGATGGTTCTGTTATGACTTCTCCTCTGCATGTTGTAGTGTTTAGATGGTTCTGTTATGACTTCTCCTCTGCATGCTGTAGTATTTAGATGGTTCTGTTATGACTTCTCCTCTGCATGCTGTAGTATTTAGATGGTTCTGTTATGACTTCTCCTCTGCATGCTGTAGTATTTAGATGGTTCTGTTATGACTTCTCCTCTGCATGTTGTAGTGTTTAGATGGTTCTGTTATGACTTCTCCTCTGCATGCTGTAGTATTTAGATGGTTCTGTTATGACTTCTCCTCTGCATGTTGTATAGTATTTAGATGGTTCTGTTATGACTTCTCCTCTGCATGTTGTAGTGTTTAGATGGTTCTGTTATGACTTCTCCTCTGCATGCTGTAGTATTTAGATGGTTCTGTTATGACTTCTCCTCTGCATGCTGTAGTATTTAGATGGTTCTGTTATGACTTCTCCTCTGCATGTTGTAGTGTTTAGATGGTTCTGTTATGACTTCTCCTCTGCATGTTGTAGTATTTAGATGGTTCTGTTATGACTTCTCCTCTGCATGTTGTAGTGTTTAGATGGTTCTGTTATGACTTCTCCTCTGCATGTTGTAGTATTTAGATGGTTCTGTTATGACTTCTCCTCTGCATGCTGTAGTATTTAGATGGTTCTGTTATGACTGCATGTTGTAGTATTTAAATGGTTCTGTTATGACTTCTCCTCTGCATGCTGTAGTGTTTAGATGGTTCTGTTATGACTTCTCCTCTGCATGTTGTAGTGTTTAGATGGTTCTGTTATGACTTCTCCTCTGCATGTTGTAGTGTTTAGATGGTTCTGTTATGACTTCTCCTCTGCATGTTGTAGTGTTTAGATGGTTCTGTTATGACTTCTCCTCTGCATGCTGTAGTATTTAGATGGTTCTGTTATGACTGCATGTTGTAGTATTTAAATGGTTCTGTTATGACTTCTCCTCTGCATGCTGTAGTGTTTAGATGGTTCTGTTATGACTTCTCCTCTGCATGCTGTAGTGTTTAGATGGTTCTGTTATGACTTCTCCTCTGCATGCTGTAGTGTTTAGATGGTTCTTCCCCCTTGCCAGACATTTTTACCAATGGGAGAGCATTTTGCAGCCAATGGGAGAGCATTGCAGCCAATGGCATTTGGAGCCTTGTGCACGTTAAACTATACGGTCAACGTTGCACGTCCACTTTCAACTATTATTTCACCAACCGATTCTACTGTCAACGTCGCACGGCAACTTTTATTTCGCCACGGGATTGCACTGTTTGCGTGCAGCAGCAGAACGTGTGTGTGTGTGTGTGTGTGTGTGTGTGTGTGTGTGTGTGTGCGTGCATGTACATGTGTGTGTCTTATTTCCAAGGGCTGTGCTTCAATTAATTGATTTAATCAAGTTGGGCTTGTTTTCATTCTACCATGAATGAAATGAAAAGGGGGAGTGGTTTGGTTTAGCAGGCTAATAGGCTATTGTCTTTCTTCTTGGCCTGCTACAGTATTATATATGCTCATGATAAACAGTTCCCGGCGGCGCGGTGTGAATGTCACAGATTAATACAAATAGTGAGCGAGCATTATTGGCTTATAGCTCAAAGTTCAAACTAACATTGTAGAGCGGATCGGTCTCATCCTGGCCCGCATGGGGATATCATTCTGCTATACGATGTGGCCAGAGAAAGCTCTGGCCCAGGGCCCCAATTAAGGAACAGCCGGGGGAATCACTGAGTCACCAGCTGTAGTTGCACATGCGCACGCACGCACACACACACGCATATATCATATCATATCATATCATATCATATCATATCATATCATATCATATCATATCATATCATATATTTGTTATATCAACAAAACGTTGCTTTCCCCCCTCATCCTTTTCGTCAACAATGCGTGTGTGTGTGTGTGTGTGTGTGTGTGTGTGTGTGTGTGTGTGTGTGCGTGTGCGTGTGCGCGTGCGTGCGTGTCTAGACATGTGACCTACCTAACCCAGACTGCTGTCCATACAGCCCGAGGGGGGAAAGAGAGAGAGAGAGAGAGAGAGAGAGAGAGAGAGAGAGAGAGAGAGAGAGAGAGAGAGAGAGAGAGAGAGAGAGAGATTTTTGATTTTTACCAAAAACTTTTATTTACAAAACTAATTAAAACAAATATACATCAGATCAGATCAGATAAAAACATTACAGTTCCAACAATAGCTTCAAATCTCTACCTAAAAATGATATTAAATATTAATTCATCGTCTACCACAGAACAAAGTGCATCCTCATAACACCATTTTCTCATGAACTCATCAATGTCATTCATTTCTTTAAAAAATCTGTAATCAACCCATATTCTGGCTTTTGTAAGTGCAATGAAAAAAGGAACTGCGTCTTGTCCTTCCCTGCCCTCGACTTTGTTCTTTCTACTGCAGTATATAGACAGTTTGGCTTCACCTACGATCATGTTCAATAATTGCCATTTGACACAGTTAGCTTTTCTATACCCTGCTCCCAAAATAAAAGCAGTCTTAGACCACTCTTCACCAAACAAATGAAACATGTTTTCCAAAACAATAAACAGATCACAAAGTCTTTTACACTCATAAAAACAATGAAAAACGGTCTCCACTTTGTCACAAAAAGGGCATAAACTTGGGACTGTGGGATTAATCATAGAGACAAAACTGTTAACTGCAATGGCACCATGTAAAATCCTCCACTGTAAATCACCAGTTCTCTTTTTTGTAGGTGGTTTGTATAATACCCTCCATACAGGTTTTACTTCAACATCCAGCTCTAATTTTTGTCTCCATACTGTGTCAACCCTCCCATTCAACTTACACCTGTTCAGTGCTTTTACACAACCTTTATACATAATTTTTCCTTTTGCAGTGTACAAATCTACATATTCAGTGTCTTCTTTCAAAAAAGCTCCTGAGAAACCTTCTAAGTTGGGAACGAAACCCAGTTCAGGAAAAGGATCATCCTCATCAGGAGTCTCTACTCCGTCACTGTATTCCTGCAACATTTTTACCTCATCCTCAGTCAATTTCTCAAGCCACCTATTCAAAATGCTTCTGGTCTGTCGTAACGACCTCAGCCCAAGAAAAGAAGCTACAGCCGTGGTGTCACTCAGACCAGGACCAGCTAAATCAACTATTTTCCCCAGAGTAACGGCCCTGGTAGTACACAGAGTGCTGTTAAGACCTGGTGTTGAATTATTTTGAACATCCAACCTGGCTCCATTAATAAGAGGCTCCTCCAAAAGCCAGTGTAGAGAACATGTGGGCTCTAGTCTTTCCCATTTGAACAGGTCCCAAACCTTAAAAAGTGCTTTATAAAAAGGAGGTAAAGCACGTAGGTTTAAAACCTTGCCCTCCATTAAAAACAAAGCAGTGTCTAAACCCAGCCCAGATGTCTTTCTCAAGATGCTGCTCGCCAATTCTCTCCACACGACATCATTTGGTCCTATAAGATACCGCTGTATGAACTGTAGTCTAAAAGCAGCTCTTCTGCTCTCTATGTGTATTAAACCTTGTCCCCCCTCCTCTCTTGGTAAATACAACACGCTCTGGGGCACCCAATGTAACCTGTCCCAAAAAAAATCCAAGAAAATGGCTTGTAGTTTTTGTGTAAGTCCTTTAGGGGGCTCCATACATGCCAACCGGTGCCAGAGAGCAGAAGCTACTAGGTTGTTTATGACTAAAGCCCTGCCTCTAAAGGACATCTGTGGTTTTAACCATTTCCATTTGTTGAGCCTGCCTTCTACTCTCGCAATTACCCCTTCCCAGTTCTGTTTAACTATAGTCTCATTCCCAACATATACTCCTAGATATTTTAGCCCATCCTTCCTCCATGTCAACCCCCCTGGTAAAATGGGCAGACCTTTCCTCCAGTTCCCAACTGCCAATGCTTCACTCTTCTCCCAATTCACTTTTGCTGCTGATAAAATTCCAAAATCATTCACAATTTCTTCCAATTTTTGTATGTCCTCTTTGTTACTTATGATGACGATGACATCATCTGCATAAGCTGATAAAATATGACTTTTGTTAAAATTATCTAAAAGCAGACCTCCTATACTTTTTCTTACTTTACACAACATGGGCTCTATGGATAACGAGTACAGCATTCCTGAAAGGCTGCAGCCCTGTCTCACCCCTCTGGACACTTTAAAAGGGGCACTTAGACCACCATTAATTTTCAGTACACTCTCAATGTCCTGGTACAACACCTTGATCATGGCTATTAGACCAGGGCTGAAACCAAAACTCTCCAGAGTATCCCAGAGGTACAGATATTCAACCCGGTCAAATGCCTTTTGTTGGTCCAGCGAAATGAGACCAAAGTCGATACCTAATGAACCAGAGACGTCCAAAATATCCCGAATTAAGGACACATTGTCCAGAATTGACCTACCAGGCACACAATACGTCTGATCCTGATGAATGACCAGGTCCATGACCTCTTTGAGTCTATTAGCCAAAGCTTTAGAGAGGATTTTGTAGTCTGTGCAGAGAAGTGAAACGGGGCGCCAATTCTTAATCTCTTGTAGATCTCCTTTCTTCGGTAAGAGAGTTATTACTGCCCTCCTGCAGCTTAGCGGTAATGTCATGTCTTTAAAACTCTCGTTGAACACGCTTAAAAGATCTTCACCCATCTCGCTCCAGAACTCCTTGTAGAACTCGACTGGAATGCCATCGATGCCCGGGGCCTTACCCCCCTCCATGCCCTGCAGGGCTGTGTGAAGCTCCTTTAGCCCCAGTGGAACCTCCAGCTCAGCAGCAGTTGTCTCTGGAACGTTGGGCAAATCATCACAAAAATAACTAAACAGTTCCTCGTTCTCTTTGTATTCACTGCTGTACAGTTCAGAATAAAAGTCCACTGCCCGTCTCCGTATCTCGTTAGTGTCTCTCAATTCTTGTCCTGTAGCAGAGCGCAGAGCGTGCATCAGCCTCTTCTGCCCGTTCCTCTTCTCAAGACCAAAGAAAAACTTTGATGGTGCATCCATCAGGGTTGCGCTTTGAAAACGCGACCGTACCAGCGCCCCCTGTGCCTTAGTGCCTAGTAGGTCTGTAAGAGCAGATCTTTTAGACTTGAGGTCTTCAATATGACCTCGATTTCCAGTGGACTCTGCAAAATTCTGTAGTTCCACAATCTCAATCTCCAGATCTTGCATAGACCTGGTGATGTCCCGCGTAACATTGAGAGTGTACTGTTGACAGAGCTGTTTTATCTCTACTTTCCCACAGTCCCACCATTGTTTCAAAGATTTAAAATCATTTTTTCCGCCCTTAAAAACACCCCAAAAAAACCGAAAAACATCTTTAAAATGTGCATCAAGAAGCAAAGCCGTGTTAAAATGCCAATACGCACTTTTAGGTTTTACATTATTAATAAAAACAGTACAGCTGACCAAAGAGTGATCGGTAAAACCAACAGGCACTATTCTGCAATTCTTAAAAATACTCAAGTGATGCTTAAAACAATAAACCCTGTCCAACCTCGCCAGAGATAATAAATTATCTCTGCTGTGAACCCATGTATATTGCCTTTTTCCATCGTTCATTTTTCTCCACACATCTGCCAGATCATGCATTTGCATTACTTTCCTCAGTGCAAATTTTGAAGCATTGTGAGGTTCCAAGTGATTCCTATCTAAACTATTTTCCGTACAGTTGTAATCACCTGCCAAAAAAAGATAATCTTCACCATTTAATTTACTTAAAAAATCACTTAACACTTGTAAAAAAAGCACTCTTTCAGGTCCATTTGTAGGAGCGTACACATTAATGAGAACACAAATATGTTGCTCAAAAACTGCTCTAACCACCAAAAGTCTACCCTCTACAACTTCTTCTATGTCAAAAGACACTGGCGTGAAACTTTTTGAAAAAAGAATACCCACCCCCCCACTGTTTGTGCTCTTGTGACTCAGCACCACCTCCCCCTCCCACTCTCTTTTCCACTCAGACTCAATAGAGCTGTCACTGTGAGTCTCCTGCACGAACATAATATCAGTCCTTTTTAGTTTCATTAATTCATATAACAGAGATCTTTTAGCTACATCTCTTGCCCCATTTAAATTCAGAGTGCTGATATTAAAATTACTCATTGCAAAAGATAATGAAAAAAAACAGCAAAGAAATAAGCTGCACATAGAAAATAAACCCTTAAACATCATCTTCATTGTTTAATTCTGCTCTAATTTTGGACACAAATTTCCTCAGTCTAAACATCTCCTGGTCAGTAAACCCTCCTTCTCCTTCACTGCTCATCTGAAACCGAGCAGAATCAGCAAACTGCTGACTGTCAGAGAAGTGATCTCCCACCTTCACATATTTCTTATTTTTTGTTTTCCGTAAAAAAGCTCTTATTTTATCAACAGAAAACTCAAGACCACCATCATCTGTAGACTCATTATCACTCTCGCTGACTACTTGTTTTGCTGTCTTAGTTACTTTTTCCTCACTTTCTGTTGGTTTTTTTGCCTTTGAACTTCCTTTACTACTTTTACCCTTTCTCTTCAGCCGTGGCACTTTTAAAAGTTCATCCATCATCTCAATATCAGCTAGGCCAGAGTCTGACACTGCATGCATTTCAACCCTTATATCATTAGCGCTTTGATCAATTTGTTTCCCAGAAATTATAGCCTTTGGCCCAAAAACCATCCCATCAACAGCTTTCTGTTCCCCCGTGTCTTTTTTTCCTGCCTCACTTTTCTCTGCCTGTCCTTCTTCTCTCCCCTGACTATTTGACTGTACTTCACCTTCCTCTTGTCCTCCCTCACTTTGACCGCTTTCCTGTACTTCAATCTCTTGTTCTTCCTCACTCACCTGACTGTCTGCCTGTGTTGCACCTGTCTCAGTCTTATCCTGTTCTGCAGCAGCCCCAGCCGCCCCACCAACAGCCTCATTCCTTGCAACATTATTTTCCGCCTGTTCTTCCTCACTCACCTGACTGTCTGCTTGTATTGCACCTGTCGCCTTCTCATTCTGTTCTACAGCAGCCCCAACCGCCCCCTCAGCAGCCCCAACCGCCCCACCAACAGCCTCATTCCTTGCATCATTATTCTCCGCTTTTCTCGCTGGACAAGCTCTTGCGATATGCCCCTCCCTCCCGCAATTAAAACACTTCATACTATCCGATGTCGCAAAAACGATGTAGTCAAAACCATCCACTTTAATCTTAAAAGCCAAGTTCAAATCGACATTCCTTTCATTAAGAATCATGTACAACTGGCGTCTGTGTGATACAACATGCTTTAATTCGGGGGCTTTACAACCCGAGTGTACTTTCTTCATCGGTGAGACAATCTTTCCATGTCTTGAAAGCTCACGGAGAAGAATGTCATCACTGATGAACGGGGGAACGTTAGATATCGTCACCTTCTTTGATGGTGTAGCGAGAGGAACAACAGGGACATAAGTGTCCTTAATGACAATGCCTTTCTCAACCAGCGTATTGGCTTTATCAATACTGCCAACGAAAATGATCACAGCGCTGTTCATCCGAGCAGCGGATTTTATGCTTCCACAACCGACCACTTTACCAGCAGCCAAACTACATTCTTCCACTGAACACGCAAAACTCGCTGACACTTTAACGCCGTGTTTCCTTGTCAGGCCAACAAAAGGCGTCTCCATCTCGGCGTGCACGGTGCACGCCGACCAGCGTGTGCTGGCCGAACGTAAACACACGCCAAACAACCACAACAAATCGCTATAGACACCAAAAACACGTTAAACTAACAACACTACTAATACATTTACAGGTAAAGATAAGATAATAGATAGAAATAGAAATCACTTGCAAAAACACCTCTCACACGCAGCACCTCACTCACTCGCGTCCTTCCACTCAGAGAGAGAGAGAGAGAGAGAGAGAGAGAGAGGGATGGACGGACGGACGGACGGAATGTCACAGAGGAGTGACTCAGCCCCTCTGGTGACCCCATTACCTACAGTAAAGGGAGCCGAGACCCCACTTCCCCATGCATCTAACCTGCATACTCTGGTTAGCATACCAGTATGCCAGGATTCTTATGATGCTGTCAGGCACCCCCCTTTCCCTCGGTTTTAGGAACAGCTTCTGATGACAGACCCTGTCAAAGGCACGGGAAGCATCAATAAAACCAACTATAACGGATGAGTTAAGGCTTTTGTAGTTATCAACCACCTCTTTTAGAGCATAAATGCAGAGGTCAGTACCATGTTTAGCCTTAAACCCAAACTGATTGTCAGTGGTATTAACAAAGGAGCCTAATCGATCTAATAGGATCCTTTCAAGGACCTTGGACAATACACTGGCAAGAGCAATAGGCCTATAATTATCCAAGCTCCCCACTTTTCCTGCCTTGTCCTTGATAACTGGTACCAGAGTGACAGACAACATAGAGTGTGGCAGTAATCCATGTGTCATGAGACCAGTGAAACATATGGCAAGTATAGAACCGCAACCTTAGGACTGGCATGTTTAAGATGCTCTGCAGTTATTTGGTCTGAGCCGCTAGCTTTGTTGTCAGGTAGCTGCGTTATAGCTTGGAGAACCTCATTGGCTGTGACACCAACAGCATCACTGTCATGCATAATTCCCACTTCATAGGGGTCACTCCTAACGCAATTGAATATAGCAGAGTAGTGCTGCCTCCACACCTCTGCAATATTGTCCACACCAGAGACACCCTCCATGCTGCATGGCAAAGGAGTGTTATTTCTGTTCAGAGCTCTCACCTCCTTCCAGAACCCTGTAGCATTATGGTCAAGGAGCTTTTCAGCCATAGAGTCCGCTCTCATCATTGCTTCCTGCTTGCTAACGAAGCGTATTGCATATTTATACCTGGCATTAGTTTGCTTTTTTACGGTCCAGGAGAGGTCCCATATAGAGATAGTCAAGCATTGATATAAAACCTTGATTGATTGTGATTGTGAAAAATTATAATTTTATCTTCAAATAACAATAACATAACAGCAAGACATGATGGCACGTGCAGAGGGGGGGGGGGGGGGGGCTAGGGGGGCTTGAGCACCTGCCCTTTTGCAGAAAGTGCCCTTTCTCTAAAAAACTAAACAAAACAAGGGCTCGTGTGGGGGGCCAATAAGTGCCATTGGCCCTTCAAGACGAACATTTGACAAGTAATGATACATTCCACTATCATAATGAATTATCTTTTAATCTGCCATCAGTCCGTTTTAGTTTCAGACTAATGAGAACATATTGCTTATTTTACTGTCCAATGACATGAAATGGCACAAGGGAAGGACTCCACAAAAAGACCAACCCCCAAACATTATTTCATGCAACACAAACATGGAATGAGTAAGAGCTTTACTTGTGTTCGATCATTTATTATTTGGTGTAAAAAAATAAAAAAATAAATACACTTTTGAATAAAAACAAAGGAATGAGTAAGAGCTGTGACATGACAACAATAGCCTCTCTTTCATAGCTAGAGCACAAAGGCCTGACTCACAGTCCTTTGACGATGCAGCCTGATCAAAGGTTTTCACTTGATTAAATCTGGCTGTTGGTCGAAACTGAGGTTTGTTCTCTGAATGAAGAGACTATCTGGACCCCATGTTTGCCACTGCCTTACCCCTTAATTATATCCCTAAACTTCTTTGCTTTATTCATTTATGTTTTACTATTTTTAAAAACATTTTTGAATCTAAGCTCACAAAGTGTCGATGTAGATCGGCTAGGTGAACACATTTTAAGTGTTTATTTTTTTCAAAATATAGGGCCCATCCACCACCTAACAGATTTTCATATCATATCATTTCATGTATGGGGGAATGACCTTACATAATGAAATATGTTGGGTGGAGAGATAGTCTCGATACGATAGAGAAAGCAGTGTGCACTGCAGAAATAGCAACGTCCAATAAAAGAATAGAATAAGATAAAATAAAGACAAATAACAAAGTGGTTATGGAGTTTGTTAGTCTGTAGAGTCAGTAGTGTAAGTGAGTGGATGTGTGTAAGTTAAGGTATGGTGTTGTGTGGACTGGCGGTGGATGCAAGCAATCACACGTGTTCAAGAGGAGAATGAGAGAGAATCTGAAAAGAAGATGACATGCTTTTGAAGCCTGACAAACAATGGATAACGAAGCCACTATATGCCATCATGTAACCTTTGAAAGCTAGTGTGTCCATATTACTCCATTTCCAATTCCGTTGTAGGAGTTGGACAGTGGAGGGTTCGCCCCAATTAAAGGACACAAAAGGTTTTAGTCTAATAGAAGGCTCGATCTGCCCTTAATTGTTCCTCTGAGTTGATTCACCTGTGAAGCTCACCTGTGCCCCATCGTCCTAACGACCCCCAGAGACTATATAGCCAGGCTGTCTGGCATTTGTTGCTGGTTCATATAAGTTTGTGTGTCAGGGGTTTGAGTTGGTTGTTTTTGCAGTCACATCCAGTCAAATCCGGTTCAAATGTGATTTCTTTCTCAAATCTGATCTTTTGGCCCAACCGTTCATGCTGCATTTTGCAAGTGAGATCGGTTCTGTCACAGTATATATGATCTGTGTGTGTTCAGACTGGCAGCCACATCCAGCCTGAATCAGACCTGTGCCGTCAAGATTGGAATCTGATTTATAAAAACAAAAACAAGTCACACTTAAGCCACATAATCGGATTCTATATGTGACTTGTTTGACATGCTCTGCACCAATGTAAAAAAAAAAAACATAAGTGACGTGAGCCACGTACGTTTTGCGAAATCATCGTTTTGCCCGTTTACCAGACGCAATGACACAACAATGTGTCTGTTGTAGCCTAAGGTTGTAGCCCAAACATTTAAACTCTCGTAGAGGTTTTTTTTTCTTCGATTCTGACGAATTTATTGTATTTATTTATTTCACCTATAGATCCTATATGCCACCTGTCATGACGTGCACAATAGTGATGCCAGGTTGAGTATATTCTCAAAGTTGTGCAACATGTGCTATAGCATGTGGATGTGCCTGCCTGCTTAAACAAACATGGTCGTGCCAGTGTGTCTAGTTTGTGTAGGCTACGGATACGGATGTAAACAAGGAGTCATATAGAGGAAGGGTGTGTGTGTGTGTGTGTGTGTGTGTGTGTGTGTGTGTGTGTGTGTGTGTGTGGGTGTGTGGGCGGGCGGGTGGGATGAGTGCTTGTTGGTGTTGGATCGGGTAGCCATGCAAACCCCACGGTGAAGTGCAGTTGTCATAACACATCGGCACATGAGTCCAACATTGATTGAGTGATTGAAATATGTATTAACAGTTTGCAGAATTACAGTGCATTTGTAGGCTACAAGCACAACTCAATACAAAGACTAACTGTGAGTGGATGACCCAAAGAAGCATATTAGCCTACACTTAATTGTTTACAAGAGGGTCCACCTTGTTCCCTGCAACATGCAGGTTGTTCCCTCTGATTTGCAGAGGTCTCTCTCTCTCTCTCTCTCTCTGTGTGTGTGTGTGTGTGTGTGTGTGTGTGTGTGTGTGCACGTGCTTCGTGCAATGTAGGCTATGCCCTCACGCACGCACTGAACACACAAATCAAAGGCACTATTTTTGTTGCCAGACCACAGACACTAAAATTAGTTCACCGTTTATAGGTTTATCTCAAATTAGGCTACTTTCTATATGCTGTTGCCCCCATGCACTGCCCACTAATACACGATATTTATTGGTGGAATTTGATGCGGGAGGAGGTGGAAAAAAGTAACATGTATGATATGTTCTGTTCATTTAGCTTTTGCCTCTGAGACATGTAGGCTATAGGCCTATAGTTTACAAGTCGTCACATCAGAGGATATGAAACCCAGCATTCATGCATGATGCTGTTTTGTTGGCTGCCTCTTTAGGCGTGATGTGTGGGAGTCGTCATATCATCGACCATCATCATCTCTGACTAATGCACTCCCAAAATAAAATACCAGGGCTCGCCGCACCGTCGTACGGTGAAGTACAAACCATAATGCTGTATTTGCACTCATGCACTGTCTCTCTTTCTCTCTCTCTCTCTCTCTCTCTCTCTCTCTCTCTCTCTCTCTCTCTCTCTCTCTCTCTCTCTCTCTCTCTCTCTCTGGCGCGCACATCAGGCAAAGCAGTTTGTTGCACTTGCACCGCAGGGTCAGTTTATCAATCTGTGAGCATTGCAACGATGGAATGGAAGCAGCTCTGTTGCGCACGCTTTGGAACTTTTGGATAGAGAGAGAGAGAGAGAGAGAGAGAGAGAGATAGAGAGAGAGAGAGAGAGAGAGAGAGAGAGAGAGAGAGAGGCGTTTAACTTTGAATTAAACAACTAAGGCCTACTGCAACAGCAACGTAGGCCTACAAGAACATTTGCTGGAAGCTGTCTTGTGGATGCTTTATAGGTAGGAATGTTTTAAGCCTAATTTGCTATGATTGATTGAAATGATCGATTGATTGAAATGATTGATTGATTGATTTGATGTGTGATTTGACTAGCTATTTACCAATAATACTATTTAACACGAGAGTCTTCTTTCCTATAGGCTACATTTAAATTAGAAAGATTCGTTTGGCTATTTTAGCCTATAGACTATGTGTTTATATAGCTGTCATATTTTAGACCATTCGAATAGGATATGATAGGCTTCCCATTGAAAGGGGTATTTCTTTCTTTCTTTCTTTGTGTGAGAGAACTACATAAGTTATTCTCTGCATGGGTGCATGTTGGTGACAAAAGCTATACAAAATTGCGAATTGTAAAGTTAGAGCTTAATACTAGCTGGCTACATGCAGGCAATACAAAAAAAAAAGCTATGCCTCTACTTTTAATAGGCTAGCAGATAAAACGCTGAATTTTAAATGAATAATATGCAATGCATACACCTCTAGTTTATTTCTCAATACATAGATATAGTTGATTGACAATCTCCTGTTTCTGACAGTCGTCTTTATAGTTGTGACTCGTGTCCCTTTTGTTGTGTGTTGTTGTAATGGAGATTGTGCGCCATCCTACTGGCTTTGAATGTACCATGCACACTAGTCAGCAATAACTGAACTGAAGACTGTCCTCTCTCTCTCTCTCTCTCTCTCTCTCTCTCTCTCTCTCTCTCTCTAAAATCAAAGTGCATTAAACCACAAAAAACTAAACAACAACTAATATAACTAATATTTGTAAATAATTTGATTATCACCTGGGCACACATCTGCCCAGGTGATAATCAAATTATTTACAAATATTAGTTATATTAGTTAACTGCCCACTGTTAAGTGACCACTGCAGCTGCAGCTGTGTGTGTGGCCTTAGCTTGCACTCAGCTGCACTCAGCTGCCATATTTTCCCAAGGGACAATATGGCAGCCCAGCCAACCAGCACGACCACAGGATACTGTATACAGTGTCAGTACATGGGACAAACTGTACACACAGTAAACACTATACAGATATGTTTTGGTTAAAACAAAAAGGTTTTCTTTTTCCAGTAGCCTACACTGGACAAACTGTAGGCCTATACACACAGTAAACACTATAGGTCTACAGACATGTTTTGGTTAAAAACAAAAAGTTTATTTAGAAATCATTGCTTTAGTGTTTGTTCAGTAACAGGAGTCTCCCAGTCTCTACATTTCCAGGTACAATTTCAGCCAATCGGGAGAGAGTAACTATTAATCAGCTTAAAATGTTATTCAGTGTTCCAGTTCCAAAATTGCTCAGCTCATTTCTTTGTGTCATCACTGTTGTTTAATCTGTATGCTGACTCTATCCTGATTGGATAAAATGGGTATCCCGACCTTTCTGTTTAATAACAGAGAGACAGTGAGACTCCTGTTACTGAACAAACACTATAGCAATGCAATGAGTATAGTGTGGCGCATCTCTAGTTGAATAACCAGCGATGCACCAAAACCATGTTTTCATCACTTGAAGATGACGTGGTGTCAGAACGGGACAGACTGGCCCATACTCGCCCATACCATACCGATGCCCGCACCGGTATCAATACTGCGTTAATTGGCAGTATCGGCAGCTTTTTCGATACTGGTATATCGGTATCGGAAACAACTTCAATTTTAATCAATCTGGGCCGGACTCGTTACAGGTTGATTGGCATCCATATGTTAAAACAAATGTCAAATATTTTCAGCTGGGGGATGTGCGGCCAATTGCCTATATATACATATCAATTTGGGGGTTTAATTGACATGAGAATGTTTGAGAACCACTGCTCTAATCACTATCATGTCTTTCTCTCTCTCTCTCTCTCTCTCTCTCTCTCTCTCTCTCTCCCTCCCTCATTCAGTGAGATGGGCCGCCAACGTTTGCTGTGCGTGCTGCTGTGCGTGGTGGTGGCGGCAGCCGCCTCCTCCTCCGCTACAAACGGCGACCGCGACGACAGCCGCGCGTCGACAACGCGCACGCGGCAGCGCCTCCCTCTGGTGCTGAGCCGACGCACGGAGGTCTTAAGCGAACCCGTGTTCAGCGGGAGGCCGGCGGAGGAGGAGGAGGAGGAGGAGGGAGCAGGAGGTGGAGGAACGGAGAAGAAGAGGATGTGTGGGATTGAGTGCCAAAGCGCCCTGCCGCCCCTGGGCCCGGCCCAGCAGGAGAGCGCCCTGGCATACGAGACCCTGTACGAGAATGCCACGCGCACGCTGACCCAGGTCACGCTGACCCAGGTCACGCTGCAGGTGCGATAGAAATTATTTCTCTTCTATCTGAAGATTAGTTAGTTCAGGTTTTTGGACTTAAAGCTGTGTAGGCTATATTCTTGCCGTTAATATAGTGGTTGCAAAGGTATTCATTGAGTCCCGGAGTCCTGTGGTGGGGCTGGAGTTCTGGTCTGGGTTTTGGTGAAAATTGAGGTCTAAAAATAAATGAATCCCCCCAAAAAATATATACAATATTTGTATTGTTTACAGATTTCTACCATATATAGCACAACCTCCGTCACATTATTTGTGTCCATGCAGTATATCACAACGCCAGCAGCATCACAGAACAGCCTAAATGGTCTTATATGACCTTTTAGGATAACATCTCTGGGTACAAGAGGTGTCCAATATGACACCTCAGGAAGCTTCTGCCCCGAGGGACATACTGTAGCCCTCCTGTACTGACATACTGTAGCCCTCCAGCCTAAATGCTGTTTCTCTGCTCGAATATTCTTCCAAACATTGTCAACGCTTAACCCATTTAGAGCTGAGGGCCTGATTCTATAAAATGTCGTTTTCCGAAAAACCTATGTTTCTCTGTCAGTGGTTCTCAAACTATTTCATGTGAAGGACCCCAAAAATGATATGTGACCGGCCGCAGAGCCCCCCCCCCCCCATATCTGACAATATGTTGTTCCAGGAACAAAGATCTGCACACTATTTAAAAAAACAAATAGCAGATCTACAAGCTGTATAGATCTATTAAGGTGACACAGATGTGTTCCAGGTCTTAATGCAGTTGAACGTTTCCCCCTGATGCAGGGCTTCAACCAGACCTCCACCTCCGCGACGCGCGCCGGCGGCAGCCGCGGCCGCACCAAGCGCCAGGTCTACGGCGCCGACGGCCGCTTCGTCATCTCGGACTGGCGCTTCGCCACGCGCTACCCGTTCTCGGCGGCCGTGCGCCTCTCCACGGGCTGCTCGGGCGTGCTGGTGTCGCCCCGGCACGTGCTCACGGCCGCCCACTGCGTGCACGACGGCACGGACTACCTGGCGGGCGCCCGCAGGCTCCGCGTGGGCGTGCTGCGGCTCAGGAGCAGGCGAGGAGGAGGAGGAGGAGGAGGAGGGGGGCCAGGAGGACGAGGAGGAGGGGGGAGGAGGAGAGGAGGAGGAGGAGGAGGAGGAAGGAGGAGAAACGGTGGTGGGCGAGGAGGAGGACGACGCGAGGTTTTTTTTTCAATACTTTTACTTCTACTCCGCTATACGTCTCTGAGGCAAATTATACTTTGTAGATTTAGATTATTATTATTACAAAACCTACATTAACCCCATTTAGGCCTGACGTCGAAAAAATTTCTTAAAAAAAACCCCCCGTGTTTCTATGTCGGTCATTCTCAAGACATATTCATGTCAAGGACCCCAAATATAATATTGCCCGCCGACCCCCATCTGAAAATGTGTTGTTCCAGATACCCTCCCAGTAGCAAAGATTTGAGTTAAAAACTCGCTCTGTAAAAAATATATATTCAAAGATTTCAGGCACATTTTTCCAAAAATAGCAGACCTATACAAGCTCGTATACAAGTACAAGTATTACAGTACAAGCTATGAGCTTGTATACTGTAGATCTGCTATTTTACAACATGAGGCTTAAAAAACAAAGGGGTTCCCGCCCCAAAATGGATTAAGCACTGTATACATTTCGGCCATTTGAAAATAGCCGATCTACAAGCTCACAGTGAGCTTTTCAAAAGATGGTTAAACATTTGAAAACTTCCTGCATGACTACAATGACTATACTGTTGGTGCTACAAGTACATTTTGAAGCCAATACTTTTGTGCTTTTTACTCAAGTGTATATAGGCTACATTTTGAATCCCGGACATTTACTTGTATGTATGGTTCTATACATTGCAGTATAGTGACAGATACTTTTACCTACAGTAATAAATGTGAGTACTTTTTCCCACCAGCAGGAGGAAGGAGGCCCGGCGAGAGAGAGGAAGGGCGGGCGAGGCGAGCGGCGGACGAGAGGGACGAACGTCGGGCAAACCGCGCCCGAGCTGAACCGCGCGCGGCGCTCGACCGAGCCCCAGGAAAGGCAAAAAAAGCCCGTGTTCCGCTGGACGCGCGTCAAACAGACGCGCGTCCCGCGAGGCTGGATCCGGCCGGCGGAGACGAGCAGCAGCAGCGCCGACGTCAACGACGTTAACTCGGTCTCGGCCGACTACGACTACGCCCTCCTGGAGCTGAAGCGCCGCGTCTCGCAGAAGCACATGGAGGTGAGCGTCGCAGTGGGGGAGATATGGTTAGAAATATCGCCCAGACGATACCATATAATATGGGCTCCATTTTCGTCCATGCTAAACCTCTTATCCCTATAGGGCTCCACCCTCCGCCACCACTTATCCCTTATCCCTAAACGTATTTGCCTTTTTTTTTTTTTTACTATTTTGAAAAACATTTAAAAATAGTTCAACTATACAGCCGATCTACATCGAGACATTATTTGAACTATTTTAAAAGGTTTTTTAAAATAGAAAAAAAAAAATGGCAAGTTAGTTTAGGGATAAAGGTTAAGGGATATAGCCCCTAAACTACGCCTTTTTATACTATTTTGAAAAACATTTTTGAATAGTTAAAATAGGCAATCTACATCGACACACTGTGAGCTTGGTAGACTCTTTGGATATTTTAACTATCCAAAAGTGTTTTTCAAAATAGTAAAAGAAAAAGTTTAGGGAAAAAAGTGTCCTTTTGTTTGCTGCTGGGGGAAACCTTTAACCCATTTAGGCCTGCAGGCCGATTCTATATAGAAACGCCTTCTGAAGCCTGACCCAAAGAGAATCCTATTAGGACATTTAAAAGTGAGTGCTGGTATTCTTTTCTATGTCTCTATACCTGAACCGTGCACCCGGCATACATTTATTTCACACTGCACTACTCAACTGAGTGCTCAAGTTCTTCCTTTCCTTTTTCCACATAATCGCCCCATGCAGGTGGGCGTGGCGCCAGCCGCCGCCGCCGCCGCCCCGCTGGCCAGGATCCACTTCTCGGCCTACGACTCGGACCGGGGGGGCGCGGGGCCGCCCGACGCCGGCGAGAACGTGGTGTACCGCTTCTGCTCCGTCACCCGGGAGTCGGACGACCTCATGTACCAGCAGTGTGACGCCCGGCAGGGAGCCGCCGGCGCCGGGGTCTACGTCCGCCAGCGGGCGGAGGAGGACGAGGAGGAGGAGGAGAAGGAGGCCACGTTAGGAGGAGGTGCGGTGGACGCCGGGCGAGGCAGCAGGTTCCAGCGGCGGGTCATCGGCGTGTTCTCGGGGCACCGCCGGGTGGAGCCGGAGGAGGGAGGCGGCGCAGGCGAGCGGAGGGACTTCAACGTGGCGGTGAGGATCACGCCGGCCAAGTACGCCCAGATCTGCCACTGGATCCACGGAGATCCCAGTCTGTGTCGGGAGATGTGAGGATCCAACGCTGCGCGCTGTAGTGCACGCTGCGTCTGTTTTTCGGGATCCACGGAGAGACCCCGTGTGAACAGTGATGTGTGTAGCTCTGCGAGATCCCTGCAGTCGATCCCTCCATGCAGTCCAGGGACGTGCACACATATATAGATATCAAATGGGGGGCGTCAGTGAGCCCCTGCCCTTTTACCCGTCTGAAAAACAACCGCCCTCTCCAGAGCACGAATGCAGCGTTCACTATGGCGAAAGAAATGCAAATGCCCTCCGCTCCTTTCCCATGCCAAACCGGAAGGCAGCAATCAGGAGAATGTGTTATTTCTCTCCTGAACTAATTTAATTCGAAATCCATCTCCAGTAGATGAAGAGTGCAGGGTTGCGCCCCGAAAATGGCTGATCTACAAGCTCTCACGACGCGTTGTGATCTTGTAGATCTGCTATTTTCGCTACTTTGGGACAAGAGTGCCCTCTTATGGGATTTCAGCCCCTGCCTCTGTGACACTCTCCGCACGTCCCTGCCATGGTCTGTGTAAAGGCCAATAGTCATACTCCAGTTTGAGGTGATGGCTTATCACCGCAGTGTAGTTTTCTAAAGTTATGAAAACTACAACTACAACAACGTGGGGTCTAATTCGCTTATTTCCACCGAAATAAGTAGTAAAGTGTGCCGCTTGGGATATTATTTACATTATGAAGAGAGGATATATACAAAAGAATAAATGTTTTTGAGCGATGGAAATAAGCGAATTAGCACAACACCCCATAGCCCCATTCAATTCAATGCAATTCATTGAGGGCTTATGGTAGGGGAAATAGCCAATAAGGAGCTTTTGCACAAAATAACACCTGGACCTCTTTGGTGGGGACGTAACAACTACAAAGAAAGGTAAGAAAGCCTTTCAGTATGGAATTCTCCTTGAAGTGTCCAGGGGCCAGACACTGAACCCCACATTGCCTCCAATGGTGTGTGAATGTGGGAAGCTGCTTCACCTCCCAATGTAATTCATTATTATTACTTTATCAGAATATAGAGCTTTATACAAAAAAAAAAAAAAAAAAAAAAGTTGGTTTCACAAAAAATACCAGTTACATTAGCTTTAACTCAGAGAATGATACTACGGATGTCCCGATCTTTTTTTTGTTTTGTTTTGCTATTTTAAGGGACAAACATAAACGTATTCTTAGTGATATGATGAGTCGATGAGATATGCTGCCCTATACACAGCCAAAGTGCAGTAGGATTTTGGACGCACCAATGTATTTGTATATCCCAAATAAATCTGCCTTTCTGACTTTGGGGGATAAACAATTACGTCAAGAACATATTTACAATTAGTGTAATATCACTTATTTGCCGATATCTCATTTGGCTGACCAGTTGAAACACTTTTAAACCCAATAACCCAATATGGTTATCTCTAATATTATTGTTTGTGATTGTTGCCAGACAACAACTCTACTAATGTTGGTAATTATCATTGTAATCCAGTGGTGGACGGTCGTATTTAGTCGGGACCCAAACTTATTTATGACCCAAATTATTTATGAATGACCCACTTAAACCTAATTTCAAATGGTGAATATGCTCACAACACTTGAGCTTGTAGATATGCTATTTTCACTTTCACTTTCACCATTTTTGGAACGTTTTGATGTTTTCTTTTACTTAAAAAATAGTATTCTAAATTTCGATACAGCGATGCATTGCTATTGAAAAAGTAATTTGTACTTTTGAATACCTATAGTACCCACTTGGCACTTTGTCACCACCACTGAATACTTTAAAAAAAAATGTATCAGATGTTATATTTATACCTGAGATATAATTATCTGGAGAAGGACTAAGACTGTATAGTACAATACGTAGGTCTGTATAGTACAATGTGTACACTGACACATCCACAGCTTTAGTTAACACGGAGAGCTCTCTGACATGTCAGGATTTCACAGTGAATGGATGGATGTTGGCAAAATGTTGGCAAAATGGACGCTTTGCTTCTTAATGTTCTGTTAACATGTTTCTGAGGTTTGAATGCTTTTAGCTGGTCATGTTAACATGTTAACTGTTAACTTGTTTCTGAGGTTTGGATGCTTTTAGCTGGTCATGTTAACATGTTAACTGTTAACTTGTTTCTGAGGTTTGGATGCTTTTAGCTGGTCATGTTAACATGTTAACTGTTAACTTGTTTCTGAGGTTTGGATGCTTTTAGCTGGTCATGTCACTAATATTGCATTGAATATGTCTGATAATTTGAAAACTAGTGAAACGGGACGTTCTAATATTGTGTGGTGTCTACTTTTGGTATAGGTATACATTTTGATACGGATGCTTTTGTACTTTTACTCAAGTACATGTTTAATTCCAGACTTTTACTTTGTAACAGAGTACTTCTACATTGCAGTATAGATACTTTTACTTAAGTAAACACTGATTATAATAATGCATTGTTGTGTTTTATTTTATAGGCGTAGCTCCTCCCCCCCTCTCTCCTTCCCACTACAGTCTGACTTTGTCTACTCTTAATAGCTGTTTTTTCCCTTTATTTTTAACATTAAATTGTGATTTAAAAACTGCTCAATTAAATGCAACTCTCCATTTGTAAAGGATAATATTGTATTGTTTTGATCTGTTATATTTATGCCATTACAGTTTTAGGCATAGTGTTAGTGAGGTTAAGTTTATGTTTTGGCATAGTGTTTGAGGTTAAGCTTATACAGTAGCTGACATTTTACTGAGGTCAGGGTTAGGGTTAGGATTAGGTATAGTTTTACTGAGGTTAGGGTTATGGTTAGGTTTAGGTATTTTAGGTTAGGTTAGGGGAGAATGTTCATTTGTTAATTACATTGTCTTCTTTCTAACAAGTTCAGTCTTCCATGTTTCTATATGGCTTATTGTGCATATTGTTGCTTATTGCTTATTGACCTTATGCACACCGCTGCCATCTTGCCAGCAAGGTGGTAACTAGTGCAATTTCCCATTGACAGCCCATTCATCCAATAGAAAAGTCCTATCTGATTGTATTAAACAACATCAGACTCCAACATTGCAGCTGTTCGAAAAGCTTGAATTATCCTGTCTTTATCCGCAAGTGTTTGTTTCATAAAGATCCACTGCGTAGACATGTTATGATGAGCTAATTCCTTGCAGGTGTTTTTGTTTTTGTTTTGTTGGAGAAAAAAAAGTGTTTGGAAGTGCTCATTGAATATCACTCAGCGGCCCTTGAATTCGCACATAAATTATAATGCAAGGGGAAGCATGAGGTTGCTTTGTTGATAATGAGCAAAAATGGCCATGGCCAAATACATATTAATCGGTCCTTGACGTGAAAAAGAACGAGATAGGCCTAACAACGGACATATCAATGTCTTGTGTGGACACTTTTCTCCCATGGTAGGACTAGGCCTTGCTTTCTATTAGAGATAATTACTGCCATCTGTTGGTATAACCATGTAGTTGCAACTTAGACTGCACTTTCACAGTAGTAAAATGGTCTTGTATGTCTGTTCTTTATACAATTCATCATCTATTAATCAACTAGGAACTAAAGTTGTCAAACATATTATAGTGGAGTAAAAATTACATTTGCCTCTGAGTAAGTGGAATAGAAATTTAAAGTATGTATCAAGACATTTGTGTGTGAGTTTTGCAGAACCGATTGCAACACACACAAACACTAGAACATGTACGTTTTTGTTCATGTTGTTTGATGTTTAAGGTATTAAATGCAGCTGTGGATGTACACAAGCATTGTACTTAAATCTGGTTATGTACATCATCAGCTGTAATACTTCACAATATACCATTTTGTTTGTTTCTTTCCTTTTTTTTGCCTCTATGATGATTTTTTGTTTTGCTATATAGAGTATATTTGTACTTCTAATTGTTACGACGAATTAAACATGGTGGGCCCTATTGTAAACAAGTGTAATGCTTTATGGTTTCGTCCACAGTTAACAGTTTTGTCTTGAGTTGTGCTTGAAATGTACAGTAATTCTCCAATCTGTTAATAAATGCATCAATCAATCAATCAATCAAAACTGTAATATAAAAATAAATAACATATCGACATACTGTAGGGATTTCTGATCATTGTAGCTACTTAAATAATAATAATACAATAACACAATTGACACTGGGTGGAAAAAAATGGGTTGCAAAATCGTGGGATAATTCTTTTTAATTAAAAAAATTATCACCAATACCAATGATGGGCTTCCAGTAACAAAGAATACCTTGGAATGCCCCTGTAGTAATGATAGTTAGTGTTCAGTCAGTCATGTGTCCATCATGGCAGCAGGATATTTGGTCATTTAGGGGTGGTTTGGGTTACTGGTTGGTTGGACAGGAGGCTATATAAGACTCACAGGCACACCCGAATAATTTAATTCAGTCATTTTGACTAAAACATTTTGGCTCAATAAATGTGTCCTTTTTATTATTGAAAATGTATTTAATATTGTGGGTGTTTGTTCTTAATACCGGACGGTTGTGTTTTGTATAAAGGCCGTTGCCACACCAATGATTCGCAACGAGCTACTTGCAAAACCATTACCCCCAATGGCAGTTACAAAAGTGTTGCACTGTGGACTGACCTTAAAACTGTTTTGTTGCAAGGAGTTGTGACTATAGTTGCATTGGTGCGGTCTGGCCATAACTTTAGAGAGATCATGAAACAGGGAAACTGTGGTCACTTCTAGCTTCTGTTTCCTGTATAGGGAGGTGTGTGTGTGTGTGTGTGTGTGTGTGTGTGTGTGTGTGTGTGTGTGTGTGTGTGTGTGTGTGTGTGTGTGTGTGTGTGTGTGTGTGTGTGCGTGTGTGCGTGCGTGCGTGCGAGTGTGTGTGTGTGTGTGTGTGTGTGCGTGTGTGTGTGTGTGTTGCAAGCGCATGTTCTCATTTAGGTAGTAGTGAGAAGGATACAGACAGTATATCTTCAGTGTGTTGTGAAGAGAGGTCAAGTACCTGCAGGAAGAATGAAGTCATAACGGTACAAATGGCTGTAGCTAGGCATTGTGAGAACATTGAGGTCCAGGATGAAGACCAAGACGATCCAATCTACGCGAATCAAACCACCGTCACTGCAAGAACAACTAATGTAGAAATGTCTGAAGGAGGACATGAGAGTCTTGATCTGCAAAAGAAAGACGACGCAGTCCATGAAGATCTACGGACCAAGACCAGGAAGGACAAAGGCCTACCGAAGAAGATACGGCAGTCTGGTGAGATTACTGAGATTAGAAATACTGCTGTAAATACCACTGCAGGTGGTGGTATCTGGTTCCCAAAAAGTGGGTCGAGACCCCCACCGCCCAAAATAACTTCCAAAAAGAACTCGTACATTTAAAGAAAACAATGAAAATGACTTTTAAGAAGTATAGTGAACATAGCAGATCTACAAGCTCACAACACATCACGACGCAAGCTTGTAGACTGTCTACTTTCACTTGTTTGGGTCCCAGGGAGACATCAAGGTTCTGTTCTGAGTCTCGAGCTAAAACGTTTGGGAACTTCTTTCAATGTGCTGAGCATGCATAGCAGAGTCTGAACGCTATATAGGATAAAATAATATTCAGTCTTAAACCACCAAAGTGGAAAAAACGCTTACGTGTTTCGGCAAAGGACTATATCTTCCTCAGAGAGCAGATTAAAAAAGAAAATATTCACACTTGCATTTACACATGGATTAAAATTCTCAGTCGTCACGACTGATTTCAGTCATTTGGATTCCATAGAAGCCTTCTATGGAATCATGTCGCACAGTGAAAATACTCACTGTCTACAAACAACACGTATGCGATACATTGAGAGCTTGTAGATTGGCAATGTTTGGTTATTTTTTATTTCTTTAAGATTAGAGCATTTGAAGCGCTCAAACTAGCAGTTAAGAAACATCTTCCCTGACATTTTAACAGTCTTGGATATTCCATGTAAATGCAAGGGTTTAAAGGACAACTTTCGTTTTTTTTTCAACCAAGGTTCATGTTTTATGTTGTTATTAGAGAAAGTAAAAGATGAGTGTTAATATTGTTTCATTTGCTGCTTTCTTTCGTTGTAGGGATTTTAGCTGTTTTTGACAGGGGGGCGGGGGCATTCGAGCATGGGGCTAAATATGTATTTTTTTTACACAATAGCAGCAAATGAAACAATATTAACACTCATCTTTTACTTTCTCTAATAACAACAAAACATGAACCTTGGTTGAAAAAAACTAAAGTTGTCCGTCAATCCGTGATTTCTTCACCTGATTGGCAGTACAGGATATCATATCAGGAACAATGTTACAAAAGAGGGCTGTCAAATGATTAAAAATTTTAATCAGATTAATCACAGCTTCAAAATTAATTTAATCATGATTAATCACCATTCGAACTATGTCCAAAATATGCCATGTTTTCCTGTATATTGTTGTGGAAATGGAAAGATAAATGACAGAAAGCCGATATACATTTGTTAACATACCTAGTATTCTGTTTATTTAACAAATCAACAAATAACAATGTTATTCTTCTTATTAACATAGAGAGGAACAGAACTTGAACTGTTTGCATCGGGGTTTGTAACAGTCTCTGCATCTAGCCTACACTCGGCACTGTGGGTCATCCATATAACATTTTCTTAAATAATAAACTATATGCTCTCAGGCAGACAAAAAAGAGGAGCTCCGTTACTTTGACGCATGAGCATCAATATAAATAAGAATTTTAAGGCAAACATTGGAACATTCTTTCTGTAACAGTACAGTATTTTAACTTTTTTTTTAATCAAACCAAAATAACATGGCCATTACAACATGGCCTACACATGCATGTGGCCCTCTTCTTATATACTCATGCTTCAGCCAGTTGCTCAGGCACACCAACTTGTCCACATTTTCTGAGAGCAAGGCTGCCCTTTTCTTGTTCACAATGTGACCTGCAATCGAGAAGAGCCTCTCACATGGGACTGAGGTTGCAGGAGTGGCTAGATATTTGCGAGCCAGCGGGACCAGCTTGGCATGAGCTCCTGCATGAGATGCCCACCACTGCAAGGGGCATTTCTCCGTGCTAATGGGGGGCTCTGCCCTGTACCTGTGCATGTCTCTGTCAGGCTCCATGTCTTCATTTGAATCAGAATCTGAGTCCATCTCCAGAAGAAGGCTAATTTTCTTCTTGGGTGGCCCATCTTCATCAGATGCTCTGGGTGGTTCTTCACGCAGCATGCCTCCAAGTGTGGTCCACACCGCTTCTCTCTCCGTCTTGGGCACACTCTTTAAGCCTTTAAAACGTGGATCCAGTGCTGTTGCAATCTTGAGCCATTCATTGTTCATGTTTCTTTGGCGGGAGGCTAGGTCTTCCTTGATCTTCGCTTTAAATTTCACCACATATGCAGGGTCCTCATCAGAGACTTCCATCATGATGCAAGTGGCAGAGTGCTGGTAGTACCACAGAGCAGGAAACGTAGGTCTCCCCACCCAGAAGCTCAGTGACATACCTGCAACACACACACACACACACACACACACAGGGAGAGAGGAAAGGAAAGACACGTGAATTACACAAGTTGTTACATTTAATAGTTTGTTTGTTTGTCATGTTTATTTCGAATATGCCAATAAAACAGAAACAATTCCTTGCATTTCACAAGGAAAAACAATTAAAAATAAATAGTTAAAAAATAGCAAGAAGAAATAAAAGGAAAATAAAAAAGAAATAAATCTAAGCATATCCGAAAAGTAGATTAACGTTTAATATTCATTTGATAAAATTAATTTCAGACTACAATGAATGGTCACATTATGATGAGTGAAGACAGGCTTACCGGCAGGGCTCCAGAAGGGTCTCCAGTTTCTTGAGTTTGTCCCATTCTGCGTCTGTCAGCATAGCGAGTTTATGGTTCTGTTGATCCAGGGTTGCGATTACAGGTGCTTTGTTGCGGACGAGGCGCTTGACCATTTCCAACGTGGAATTCCAACGCGTTGATACGTCCTGGACAAGGGCCTCCTCCTTCGATCCGAGTGACAGTTGCTCAGCAGTCAGCTCTGCTGCGTTTGCTGGGCTGTGCTTGAAGTGGCCAACAATTTTGCGACACTTTGCTAACGTGCCGACAAATCCGCTGTCAGCGAGACTCACGGTGATGCTTCTCTGTATGATGTGAGCGGTACAGGGAATGTGATCGTACGGTAGAATGCGAGCCGCAGCAATCATATTGCGTGCACTGTCAGTCCCTATGGTTGTAACCTTTTTTTCAATTTCTTTTTTGTATTTGTTTGGAACTGCTCTGCACATGCCTCCGCAAAGTGACGTTCTTCTGTTTTCATTATAGTTAGTGCAAAAGACTGCAATTCCCACGCTTCAGTGATTTGATGTGCAGTTACTCCCAGGTAATTTTTATTAGCCTACTCACTGACGTCCAGTGGTCTCCTGTCAGGGCGACAGATTCCGCTTGAGCTGTAGCCTCTTCTTTTTTCTTTTTTTCGGTTGCATACAGCTCGTGGATTCTAGACTTTCTAGTCATTATTGTGGCTCTTGCTGGTGGTGTGTAGGATGTGTCGAGGGTCGCAACTTTCAAAACATTAGCGAGGCCCTTGTCTTCAACAATGCTAATAGGTCTACAGTCCATTGCAACCCATTTTGCAATTGTGTTGGTTAATTTATCGGAGGTGGACTTGCTTAGTGCCCTGTGTTCATTCAGGTTGGTCTGACGCAAGCCATCCGAAGCTGCCCCAACAAATGCATGTTTAGCGTTGATATGGTACTTTAAGCTTGAACAGCTTCGGTGAAAAGTCAACTGCTTAGAGCAATGCGTGCAAATTACTGCTTGCTTATTTATTGTTCCGTCTTTGTTCTTTGCAAACACAAAACCATCCATAGGCCCGACCTTTTCTTCTTGTTCCATGTTGCGTTTACTGTTTAGACCACCCGCCTTCTATGGGGAGAAATTTGTCTCAAATGTTTTTACAAATGTTCCAAGATTTACAAATGTGTTTACAAGATTTGCAAATGTTTTTCCACGATTTACAAATGTATTTCGTATTTTTACAAAAAATATATAGATTTGTGTGTGCGTTTATCCTAAAATACCATTTGTAAATCCTCAAATCTGCGTGTGAATTGTAAATCTGCATTTGGCATTCCTTTTTCCTGTTGAATCATTTTGAGACAAACGTCACGCTTTTTTATGATAATTTTCACAAATGTATTGTCCTATCCACAAAGAAACATGTAACTTGTAAGGCATTTAAATACATTTTTACAAATATATGACAATTTGTAAAAAAATATATACTTGCAGGCGCATTTATCATAAAATATCATTTGTAAATCATCAACTCTGTGTGTCAGAGTTGATGATTTGTGGATTTTCTCAATGCATTTGTGACTCCAGCCACTTGTGGATTTTCTCAAAGCATTTGTGAAACCAGCACAAGGTAAAAATGTCTCAAAAAGGTGATTGGCTGCCTCGTTGCTAGGCTGCCTCTAAGCCAATGGGAGACTAGTAGTCTGAAGTCTTCAGACTATGGGATTTATGGCAGTCCAAGTTCCAGTAGATGAGTTGGATGCTCATTCATTATTGAGATCCTTGGTCGTCCAGTTCCCCACTGTATTTCAAGTTGGACTGGTGTTGGAGGATGTTGTTGATACTCTCTCATGGTCTGAACTGTAGTGCACAATTGTGTTAATGCCTCTCTAACCTCCTGGGACACCGGAACATGCTGTGATACAATATCAATGAAAACTATTTTCCTGTGCACATGCAAATTCCAGGTAGTCCACATCCAGGGGTGCTTACTGGAGAGAATGTGACACCCTGTCATAATTTCCAAGACCTGATGTCTAAGCAATTCCTACAATGCAAAAATAATAGGACAAATTTGGTGAGAGGAGCCAGGTTTTTACAATAAGGTCATAAGTGTCAGTATAATATTATGACGTCAGTATCACAGTCAGTGACATGTCAGTGTCCTATCACAATCAGTATCATGTCATCACGGTCAGTATCATGATAAGTATCCATAGCAAAAGGATTTCAGTTCAACCACTTTAACCCCCTATGTACAAGCTCACTATTGCTATGCCACAAGTTGTGAGCTTGCAGATCTGCTATTTTCAGAAACATTTAGACCATTTGGAGGATTTTTTTCCCACAAACAATTATTATATATCTTGAAACGGGGGTCCCACTCCCTTTCACAAAATATTTTCAGGTGGGGCCCGGCCGCCCGGGGGTCTGTGGCCAAATGCATAGCCTAACTATTAATTTAGGGGTCCCCTTGATGAACCACTGTTTTAACTATAAGGGTTTAGCAACCAAAATATAAGGTTTGTGGTGGAATGTAAATAATATGACGGTAATAGGCCTAATCATTTTATTGGAGTGCAGGACAAGATGTATTGTTGTCCATTTTGCAGCAGGTAACACTGAAAATAAAGCTGCTGCATATCATTAAAAGATGAAGTAAAGTAATGCTAAACTTAAAGTAAAGTAGTCTAAAGTAAACATGGGCAATCTAGACCTAGTCTAAACTATCTTAATGAAGGCATATGAATTGCTATTAATCATAATGAATACATACTCCATCTTGTTGACTTCTCTCCATTTGCATTATGTTATGTAGTGACTAAATAAGAATAACAAGTCATAACAGACCTGTGCAGAAATCTCACGTTTATGAACATCAATCTAAAGTTTGTTTTGCTGCAGCCTCTGCCTTGTAGCTCACAGTTTCACGTTGCTGTGTTTTATGATCTTCAGTCTGAAGATCATAAAAATCCTCCAAATGTTTTTATCTAAATGTTTCTGAAAATAGCAGATCTGCAAGCTCACAACTTGTGGCATAGCAATAGTGAGCTTGTACATAGGGGGTTAAAGTGGTTGAATTATTTTTGCATTGTAGGAATTGCTTAGACATCAGGTCTTGGAAATTATGACAGGGTGTCACATTCTCTCCAGTAAGCACCCCTGGATGTGGACTACCTGGAATTTGCATGTGCACAGGAAAATAGTTTTCATTGATATTGTATCACAGCATGTTCCGGTGTCCCAGGAGGTTAGAGAGGCATTAACACAATTGTGCACTGCAGTTCAGACCATGAGAGAGTATCAACAACATCCTCCAACACCAGTCCAACTTGAAATACTGTGGGGAACTGGACAACCAAGGATCTCAATAATGAATGAGCATCCAACTCCTCTACTGGAACTTGGACTGCCATAAATCCCATAGTCTGAAGACTTCAGACTATGGGATTTATGGTAAGTCTCCCATTGGCTTAGAGGCAGCCTAGCAACAAGGCAGCCAATCACCTTTTTGAGACATTTTTACCTTGTGCTGGTTTCACAAATGTTTTGAGAAAATCCACAAGTGGCTGGAGTCACAAATGCATTGAGAAAATCCACAAGTGGCTGGAGTCACAAATGCATTGAGAAAATCCACAAATCATCAACTCTGACACACAGAGTTGATGATTTACAAATGATATTTTATGATAAATGTGCCAAGTATAATTTTTTATTTTTACAAATTGTCATGTATTTGTAAAAAAATATTTAAATGCCAACTTACAAGTTACATGTTTCTTTATGGATAGGACAATACATTTGTGAAAATTATCATAAAAAAGCGTAACGTTTGTCTCAAAATGATTCAACAGGAAAAAGGAATGCCAAATGCAGATTTACAATTCACACGAAGAATTGAGGATTTACAAATGGTATTTTAGGATAAACGCACACACAAATCTATATATTTTTTGTAAAAATACGAAATACATTTGTAAATCGTGGAAAAACATTTGCAAATATTGTAAACACATTTGTAAATCTTGGAAACACATTTGTAAATCATGGAACATTTGTAAAAACATTCGAGACAAAGTTCTCCCCATAGGCCTTCCACTGCAGAACTAGAGTGACGCGGTGGGTTGAGTCAGTGAATGGAATTATGGGGCGTCAAAACTGCTCATGCGTTAATTGCGTGAAATATTTTAACGCAATTAATTAACGCAATTGATTAATGTCATTAACGCGTTTTTTGTGTCATTAAAAAAGAACATTGCTTAGGAAACAGCACTGTATTCACAAGGACTTGTGAACTTGTCTTGTATTAAATCTGTTTGTGAGTTGTCCTACTGAACGCAACATTTCAAAGCACTTCTGGTTGGATTTAGCTAACAGGACTCTTATCTTGTTTTTGTCAAACAGGGAGATCAAGGCCTTTCAGAGTGGTTGCTGGCTGTCTGGGGCTACTGTGTTTTATACGCCTGACTGTGACCATAGTCCAGGCTGTGCACTGTGAGTATTACATAAACTACCACATCTCTCACTCAGGGATTTCTAGCTGTGAAAACTATGAAGACCACCACAGTATTAACTGTTGTATTGATTGATGTGACTTCTCTTTTTAACCTGATTCTCACTGTTTCCCTTTCTTGTATCTTTTGTGTGTATTACTGTGCATCTGTAAAGTATGATAAAGGAAGCGGTGTTAAGAAGTGATGCACATAAAAAAGAATAACTTCAACCAGATGCTTGACCTCATCATGAACAGAATAACTGTTTATTGACACTATTCTTTGTCCTTTGTAGTCAATAAGAACCTGACCCTGGAAAATAACCAACTTAAGTCTGCCTACATGAACCTGACCCTGGAGCGTAACCAACTGGAGTCTGCCTACATGAACCTGACCCTGGAGCGTACCCAACTGGAGTCTGCCTACATGAAGCTGACCCTGGAGCGTACCCAACTGGAGTCTGCCTACAAGAACCTGAATGTAAAGTGTCAGATAGCAGGTGAGAGATACAAGCCTTTTTGAATAAATATGAAATTGTATTCCTATTGATATTGTAATCATTAACAGGGTAAGCCCATCGCTGCTGATGTATGACAATTATCATAGAAACATAATGTAAAACAAATAATATATAGAATAGCAGTTTTGAAACAATTTTGCAATAGCAGATATACAAGCTCACAGCTTGTATATCTTGTACATGGGGGAGGCACAAAATATGCACAACATATTTTCAGATGGAGGTCTGTGGCCAAATCATTTTGGGCGTTGTTGACATGAACAAGTTTTAGTAGTAGTGATTTAGAGGCATTTGTAGAATCAGCCTCAGGTCTTAATAATGGGTTAAAGGAGCACTTTACCCATCTCCATACAGTATAATATATTGGTCGTCACTAATGCTCATTATAACATGGCATCATTACTGTCTACTCACTCTGTGTCTCATTGGTGGGCTGTGGACAGTTCAGAAACCTGCCCACCAATGACATCATCAATGGGGATGCTGAAATAGAAGCCATTGTTTTAGCTTCAACAGAGGGAAGAGCAATGGAAGCACAGACGATGTGTGAGGAGGATGAAATGGCATAGAGAGTTGTGGGAATAAGATCTGTATAATGTCACATGTGCAAGAGGAGTGTAAGAGTTAGGCCTAGATTATGGTTTATGACATGGGTTCCCAAAGTGGGGTCCGGGGACCCCTGGTGGTACTTGAGGGAGTTCCAGGGGGTACCTACAGTGTAGCTCAATTAGAGATAGTTAGGAACCAAATGGACCCTTATGGGTCTGTAACTCATAAGGGTCCATTTGTAACTCAGAGTTACATTAACAGTGGTTTTACTATATGAATTGGGGGTACCAGAGATAGAAATGCCATTAAATCGGGGGTCCATGAAATGAATATGTTTCAGAATCATTGCTAAAGCCGTCAAGGTCACTGGCATATGTTTTCAAATGGGGGTCTGTGGCCTAATAAATGTTGATTTGGGGGTCCGTGGCCTAATAAATGTTGATTTGGGGGTCTGTGGCCTAATAAATGTTGATTTGGGGGTCTGTGGCCTAATAAATGTTGATTTGGGGGTCTGTGGCCTAATAAATGTTGATTTGGGGGGTCCGTGGCCTAATAAATGTTGATTTGGGGGTCCGTGGCCTAATAAATGTTGATTTGGGGGTCTGTGGCCTAATAAAAGTTTATTTGGGGGTCCGTGGCCTAATAAATGTTGATTTGGGGGTCCGTGGCCTAATAAATGTTGATTTGGGGGTCTGTGGCCTAATAAATGTTGATTTGGGGGTCTTTGGCCTAATAAATGTTGATTTGGGGTTCTGTGGCCTAATAAATGTTGATTTGGGGGTCCGTGGCCTAATAAATGTTGATTTGGGGGTCCGTGGCCTAATAAATGTTGATTTGGGGGTCCGTGGCCTAATAAATGTTGATTTGGGGGTCTGTGGCCTAATAAATGTTGATTTGGGGGGTCTGTGGCCTAATAAATGTTGATTTGGGGGTCTGTGGCCTAATAAATGTTGATTTGGGGGTCTTTGGCCTAATAAATGTTGATTTGGGGGTCCGTGGCCTAATAAATGTTGATTTGGGGGTCCTTGACACAAAAAAGTTTGGGAACCACTGGTTTATGACATATACTTATATACTTTTCTTAAGTAAAAGTAGCAATACCATAATTATTACAATCCAGTATGTCTAGGGGTGGAAAAGGGTTCAGAATCCACCAGTAAATCTCCTGTTTGATGTTTCTAGAGTCGTGTCCCAGTGGATGGAAGAAGTTTGGACGCAGCTGTTACTACAGAACTACTGTAGATAAAACATGGCCGGAAGGTAGAGAGTACTGTCTGAATCAAGGAGCTGATCTGGTGGTCATCAACAGTGGAGAAGAACAGGTTAGTGTGTGTGTGTGTGTGTACGCAGTGTGTCTGCTGTGTGCGTAAAAGGGCCTGCTTGCACATTTGTGTGTGTGTGTGTGTGTGTGTGTGTGTGTGTGCGCGTGTACACGTGCATGTACGTGCGTCCTTGCGTGTGTCCGTGTGTGTGTGTGTGTGTGTGTGTGTGTGTGTGTGTGTGTATACGCGCATCCGTGCTTGTGTGTGTGTGTGTGTGTGTGTGTCCAGGTGTCCATCATAGTTACAGTATAGGCCTACATGTGATCTAATTCTATGATGAAGAAGTTAATGTATTGGATAAAATGAATGATGATTCAATCATGTACACATAATCAGGATTTCATCAGAGGATTGAGGACTGGGGTTTATCCATCATGGATTGGTCTGACCAGGACAGATCGGGAGGCCATTTGGACGTGGGTGGATGGAACACCACTGACAACACCGTGAGTCATTTGACATGTTTCTATATTGTAATTCTATCAAAGTCACTGTATGTGAGTGACTGAGTGGATGTGGTTCAATACAGTGTTGATTATTGTGCAGGTACTGGAGTAGTGGAGAACCTGATAACCATGCAGAAAGGAACTGTGTAGCCGAATATCACTACGGGACTGACCCTGGATGGTATAATCTGCCATGTTCATATAGAAGGTCCTCTATCTGTGAGAAGTGATGTTTGTTTTCACTTCATTGATGAAACTACAGCTCAGTGTTCTGCTACAGATAAGATATTATTGTCACTGTATGAAAAATTCCGTTTAGTGCAACCATAACATAGAGCAGTATCAACAGAGATAGAACAAGAAGGACAAAAGGAAAAACTGCTAGTAATTAGTAGTGAAAGTGATAAAATAAAAACTCAAACTTTTTATTGTACAGAAGTACAAACTGTTGTAGCCACTTTAACCCATTAAAACGGGGAAACCATGTGTAATTTTAGATTTAAGCGTTATTCAAAAATAGCAGATCTACAAGCTCAACAGCGTTCACTATCTGTTTTTTACTGAAAGTGTGAGAACTATAGTGATTTAGAAGAAATCAGGTCTTAATGGGTTAATACAAACCACCAACGATGATGCTTCAGCACGTTATTCATTTTGCTTTCACAACTTGAACCCTAGTGACCCTAGTCTGGGGGCGAACAACAAGCTCACAATGCGTTACTACACAATACATTGTGAGCTTGTAGATCTGCTATATTTACAGTGAGATCATGAGGGAAATACTAGAGCAGAGGTTCTCAAAGTGGGGTCTGGGGACCCCTAGTGGTCATTGATGGGGTTCCAGAGGGGCCAGAGAAAATGTAATATAGCATATTTAGTATTTGGTATATTGTAGAAACATCTACACAATTATAATAATGATAGTTTTTCATATAAATCTCCTCTTATGGGGTCCCTACAGGGGTCTGCAGCGTACAGAACCAAACCCATCTTTTTAAAGGTCATCAGAAGTGTTAACCCATTCAGGGCGAGAACCCCTTTTGGTGTTTTAAGCATTATGTTATACTTTAGATTGTAGGTTGCTATTTTTGAAAAAGCGTGAAAATGTGGCGCAAATCTTTGAATAATATATATTCTTTCAGAGCGTTTTTAACTCAAATATTTGCTTCTGGGAGGTCCCTGGAACAACATATTTTCAGATGGGGGTCGGTGGCCAAATACATATATTTTTGGGGGTCCTTGACATGAAAATGTTTGAGAACGACTGACATACCTGTGGAAACATATAGGGTTTTTCAAGAAAACTATCGGGATTTAGAAGACATTTTGTAGAATGGAGCTTAGGTCTAAATGGGTTAATATTGTAACGGCGAGGTTACCCCAGGGCGGGGTGGTAAAAGGATAGCCCCTCGGCCTCGTACCTGGGGGAGCGGAGAGAAATCACCTGAGCCAAACCACACAGAGAACTGTAGACAGACGCGCAGGCAGGATACTGTAGATATTCATGTACAATTTAATGGAAATTAGTGTTGGTTTAAAAATTGAAATGTTCATGTAAAAATGTATAAAAGCACACGCACCCCCCACACACACACACACACACACACACACACACACACACACACACACACACACACACACACACACACACACACTTAATTTTACTTTGATTTATTGTATTTTTCTATAATTAATACTATTTCTACTGTTGCCATGTTGCTTTTAGGTTGCAGACTTATTATAACCATTTGATCTTATTGTATAAATATATCACTGTGTCTAATGTTGTTACTGTAGAGCTTTAATATTAATACAATACTTTTACACCAGGGTTGAACCGGTTCTTAGTCCATGAGCCAGAGCTCCAAAATTGGAACGTTAATTATGAATTGAGTGGGTAAATCCATACCTAGACCATGTTTATAGGGTCAAAATAAGTAAATCAATATGTTGTTCCACAGTAGTAGCTTTATAGTAGCAGTAGATTTATCACACATTGTTATTTTCACCTACAGTATATGCATAGGTGAATAGGTCAAAATGAATTTAATATCACCATGACACTTCCCCAGTTGATTACTTACACAAAGACAATTATTTATTGTATTACAACTTTTCTGAAATTGTACATTTATATGCAAATTGGGCATCGGAAAATATGAAAAAGTTATTATACTGTATCCTGTACCGTATATAAATTTACTTATATTGACCCACAATTTAATATAGGTATAGTTTTGCACACTCAATTCATAATTCACGTTCCAATTTTGGAGCTCATGGGCCGGGCCCAGTGGCGGAAAGTTCTTATAATGGCAGGGGGTTCATGCAGCCCCCCCCCCCCCCCAGCGGTGGAAAAAAAACGAGTTTTGTTTTTTCGGTTGGTACCAACACCTATCTTGCCCAAGCGCCCCCAACCCCCTATGTGACTACGTGCACGGTGCATGACAACATGACCACTGGGGAAGGGAAATTTCAGTGGACAGTGGGTGCATATACTGCATATTGATATATTTTGCCAAAATGCCAGTGGGTTCAGTCGCGCTTTTGCCAAAATGCCAGGGGGTTCAGTCGCGCCTCTGAACCCACGGAGTTTCCGCCACTGGCCGGGCCGGTTCAACCCTGGTGTAAAAGGTTCAACCCTGGTGTAAAAGGTTCAACCCTGGTGTAAAAGGTTCAACCCTGATGAAAAAGGGGCCTGTGTGTAAGGTTGTCACAGCTGTGCTGTAAATGTGACCAAAACATCTCGACTGTTGATGATTGTGTTACTGTAGTAACACAGCTTTTTATGCAGAACTATGCAGTTAAAAAAAAAACTTTGCTTGAATGTATTAGTCCGTAGTTTTCAATAAAGCAGTGTTTTAGTCCTGTGAGTGGTCTATTCACCCTTTGTCAGCCTTCTGATTGGTCCCTGACTAACTAACCAGCAGGCTCTTCTGCCCTGGTTCCGCCTAGTTTAGGTTGAATTTGCCAAAACACACACACACACACACACACACACACACAGCACCACTTCTCCCACGCTAGACTCTGTGGTTCTTAACTTCTTCACCATTTCTTATGCAATAGGCTACAATTCCAAATATCTACAGGAAGCTGTAGCTTGTACAGGAAACAGAAGGTATAGACGTGACCGCAGCTGTTTCATGATCTCTTTTAAGTTAAGGTCAGTCCACAGCAATGCAACACCTTGTCACAGTCACATGCTTTCCCCCGTCTAGCTCTTGTATTTCTATATGTTCTGGTTCTATGTTGTCTTCCCCAGGTGTTTCTCATGTGTAATCACTAATCAGCCCTCATGTGTATATCAGTCTTGTTCCCCAGTCAGTCTCCTTGTCCGGTCATTGTTTTCGTGTCACTTCTTTGTTCAGTTCAGTGTATGTGACGTTTTCGCAGTTATTTTGTAATAAATCACCCAAATCTTTGGGATTTGCTGTCCTGGATTGCTGTCACGAATCAATAGTGCGGATTGGCCTTCACACAACAACACACAACTGTGTGGGATTACGGTAAGAACAAACACTCACAATGTTAATAAAAATCACACACGTGTGAACTGTGAAGTGACATTTCAACTAACTACTGTAGCATACATATTACTCTTACTGGCTATATATGGCCTTTTTCCTCAGGTCCCTGCAGGCTTTCTCTAGATAATTTTCCAATTTAAATAAGTATAATTTTCAAATAAACAGTTAATAAGTTGTGCATCATTCATATCCATCATATTAACATAGTTTATATTATTAATTAAACAACACTTCTCTAACCGCACCATGAAAAGGACAGTACACAACACACAATGATGCTCATTCTCTATTTCATTGAGATCACACATTTGGCAGATTCTTCATCTAGCCCAACATAACGACCCATTTCAATATAAATTGGCAGTAGGCTATACCTCCTCTAATCTGGGCACAAAGTGATCTTTTTTTCTTTGGCAGATTAAATCAAACATAGTTTTCAGTATTTGATTTCCCTATATGTACGTCATTTTGGTTTGCTCCAGATCTCTTCTGTCCAAGTATCTATCTCCCTTATATCCCCACAATATTAACCTGCTCCAATCCAAGAAACACAATCCGCAATTCCATTCCATTCACAGAACATAGTAGTAGTAATACACGTATTCGGTACACAAATTCACAAAAACACACACAAGTCACTGATCAGGTGGTTTTATTTTCAAGGAAGATGCAGCAGTTATTATACTACGACTTTTTTTTTACATGAGAGACAAGTATCTCTGCAGTACAAAGATACAAGTTGAATAACAAAAAATACAGATGGATTAAAATAAAATAAAATAAAAATAAATTTAGCCTTTCTTTCTTTCATGTAGATTATATCCAGGATAAAACACAAAATGATCAGACCCCATTACGTGGATAGTACATTAAAAAAAAGTCTTTAAAGTTAAAATTGCCATGTTGTATATAGTTACAGTATTATTAAAATAAAAGCCATATAAGTCTTTCCATGTTTTCACAATTCACCAAGACTTTTGGCTGCATATAGGTTTACAACGCAGAAGAAGACATGCACGTGCAGTACATTAAACGTATGAATAGAGTGACCTCATTACCATTGTCGATAAAGTTATTGAACAATTGAATTACTATAGTAAATACGTAACTCTGGTCCATAGCCTATATACTGTTGCCTTTAATGCAAGGCAGCAAGAGCATTAAGGCTATAATGGATCTGAGCTATAGTAAATGTGTATTGAACTTAAGTTGTGTAATGCACTTTTAAAAACTACTAATTTTAGGAAATTAATTATTGTTAGATTCTTAGATATGTTTATGTAAATAGGGTGTAGGGGGTTTTGTTTAACCCATTTTGGGGCGGGAACCCCTTTTGGTGTTTTAACTTATGCTATGCTTTAGCTACTGGAAAAAAAGCAGATCTACAAGCTCATAGCGCGGCACCGAGTGCCGCGCTATATGAACTTGTAGGTCTGCTATTTTTGAAACATTGTGAAAATGTGCTGCCT
Source organism: Protomyctophum bolini (assembly GCF_963924005.1). Lineage (NCBI taxonomy): Eukaryota > Metazoa > Chordata > Actinopteri > Myctophiformes > Myctophidae > Protomyctophum > Protomyctophum bolini. The sequence continues at coordinate 8,527,646 of NC_137880.1, read as the reverse complement.
GAAATCTTTGAATAGTAGCCTATATATTCTTTCAGAGTTTCAGTTTTTAACTCAAATCTTTGCTTCTGGGGGTGTCCCTGGAACAACATACTTTGAAATATTGAGAACCACTGATATAGAAACAAAATGTCGACGTCAGGCCCAAATGGGTTACGGTTAAGGTTAACGAGCCTGAATAGAAGAAGCGACTCGTCTCACCCGTCATAAACTTCCACGGTCATGACGGGCGTGCGCGTGTTAGTCATCGTGGCCTTGACGGTAAAACGACCGTCCGTGTAGGTGATGACTCGCGCCGCCCTACGTCTGACCAACAAGCCCTCGCGCTTGTAGTACATCTCGCGGTAAAGCTTGCGATTGCACACCTTGTACTTGTGGAAGAGTCCCGCCGCGAACCAGTTGGAGTGGAAGAGGAAATTGAAGGGCACGGAGAACATGACGGCCAGTTTCCTGTCGACTCTGTTGGTCCTGGTGTCGACGAGGTCGTAGGTCAAGACGCCGGCGGTGCCCCTCGCGGAGCGCGGCGTCTTGCGGAACTGCATGCGCGACTCCATTATCGGTGCCGATGTTGCGCGGCATGAAAGGCACGGCGCTCGAGCCTCTGGCCATGGACAGCCTAAAAGGTATAGGAGGAAAGAATATATAATGTTTAGAGATTGTAAAAAGAAAGAGAGGTCGCACAGCCCGTGTAGTGACTGTAGTCACGATGCAATACACTTTTGTTAAACCACCGTTTCGGCAATAAAATGCCTTCTTCAGGGTGTGACAGCCAGGAATGGTAAAACTGCCATGATATATATAATTAGCTAAATACATTAAAACCATGTAAAGACCCACAAACAGCATTATAAATCCCTAAAAACCTGCTCCCTGCATGGTTACAAGACCAAAGGGAGTATAACTGATTAACAAAATAAACGAATACATGTATTACAAAAGAATACAATAAACAAGTAGCCTATACCTGGGGTTCTGGAGTTTATGGGAAGTACAGTAATTCCTCAGCACAATGTCGCACTGGCGCCGATGAGTGAACCTTGAAATGTACCTGCGTATACGAAAGCATCACTCACAGTGGTGCTTAGACATAATATATACATGAACGTATATACAGTATATCACCGACATGATGAGTGGAAGGTATAATGGCCTGGGAAAGGGAAGAGAGAGAGGGCTGTATTTTGCGTGTCTTAAGTACCAGGTCTTATTCCCTAACTTGAGTAAACTAAAGACCTGGAGGCGTGATCAATGCCATTTGGCTATTCTGAGTGGCCAAAGAGCATTGACCACGCCTCCAGGTCTTTAGTTTACTCAAGTTAGGGAATAAGACCTGGTACTTAAGACACGCAAAATACAGCCCTCAGAGAGTGCAAAGACAATGTTAGTCAAGGATTTTGACTTCTTCTTCTCACCCAGTGATTGATTGCCCAGTACAGATTCATAATCTGATTTGTATTTCTTCATACAAAAATAATCCACTTTTCTCATTTTGGATTCACATTATACACACAAAATGAGTTCCTGGATGTTCATTTAGACTTTAAGAAGACGAGAAACACGCATTTTGTTCTGAACTATAGATGGAAGATATACTCTAGTCTAAAACATAGATTGTATAATGCATCATCAAAAGTCCAAATCAATGGTAACTGGACAACTCCTCATTTGGAATTGAGGCTTTATAGTGCGGAACTGGCTCTAGTTTATTTAGCCAGTTCAAATAAATACTATTAAGTTAAGTACTTATAAACACCACAACACATATCCTCAGCATCCTTTCTCAGACACAAACATGTTTAGCATGTACTGTACAAAGACTGCTATATTCATTGTTATTATTAGCCTAGCTGGACATATAACATAACAACTATTGGTTTGTACCAGAATGCCTTGTTTACATGAAAGAAACAATGTTCTTACCTGGAATCAGAAAGTAGCGCAGCCTGAGTTCTTTGAGAGCTTCTTATTATTTGAAGCAATTGACCAGCAATATATATAGCCTCATGGGGCAGGGCCCTCTTCCAAATAGGCCCCTCCTTTTCTACAAGAGATGGAGAAAAGATGCCACAGGATAAACCAACCCGGGACGTGCGCCTTATTCTTCAATTAAACAAAGACACAACTGAGTTGGTGCAGGGAAGACAGGGGTTCCCCGCCCAGAATGGGTTAAAAGTCAGTGCCCAACTCCAATCGGTGATGTTGAACACCTCTAGCCAATTAAAAACCCTTGTTGTGGTCATATAGACTCAGACCTATACTGTAATCTAACAGCCACATTAACACAAAAGTCAGCCACAAAGTCAGCCTACTATCAACAAAAAATATAATTAAAGTATGGTAGAGGATATAGAAATCGGCAGGATGTAGAAAAACGTCACGTATTCATCTTCAGTAGACTCGGGAGGGACAAATTTTGTTCAATGCGAAAATCCATCGTATAATACCGCATCTCCACTAGATAAATAGCTGATCTACAAGCTCTCAACGCGTCGCAGCGTGACGCGGCGTGAGCTTGTAGATCTGCTATATTTTCGCTGCTTTTGTCTCCCTAAAAATCAAACAGACGACTGCAGTTGATTCAGAACGCTAGCTGCTCGAGTCCTTAATAATACCAATACAGTGGAGCATATCACTCCAGTTCCCACTGGCTCCCTCTGTGTCAAATAAGTGATTTCAAAATGTTGGTGTATATAAAGCTTTGAATGGTTTATGGCCAAAAGACATCGTGTACTGAACGTGTATGACAACCCAACCGCAAATAAACCAACCACGAAATAAACATTAACGCAGCATTTATGCACCACATAATCTGGATTAAACTCCCAGGGAAAAAAAAGCAGGTCTGCTGCCACTCTGATTCATTTTAAAACACAACTAAAGACCTTTCTGTTTGCTATTGCCTTCGATTGAGTAACCTTTTTCCTTCTCTTCTGCACTGCAACTGCATCTATACAATTTTTACTTATTTTGTTTTATGCATCCTAATGTAATTATTGTATAATTGTGTTTCCTCTATGTTCTGTGTAAAGCACATTCATTGAATATTGCCTTGTTGTTGAAATGTGCTATAGGCCTACAAATAAAACTGCCTTGCCTTGCCTTGACAATAAATACCCTAAAATGTGCAATATAGTAATATGACTGGAAATTCAATTCCGGCATTTTAACTTTAACTTGCCAAGCCTTCATAAGAAAACACTGACATATGTTTCTATGTCAGTCGTTCTTTGATTTTTCAATAGCTAACACCAAAAGGGGTTCGCGCCCAAAATGGGTTAAGTCAGAGGCAATTTAAATTATAGCGGCTCTCATATAATGTTATGTATTGTTACATAATACAAATAATAAAGTGTCGAAAGCGCATAACCAGCTGAACAGTCAGTCTATCATATAGTAAAGTATAAGTTCACTAAAGTAAACGGCCCCAGCACGATAAGCTACTATAGTGTACCCGCATACGGCCTGTTTTGAAACCGAATATACAAAAGATATTTCAACACTACTTGTTTTCTTTCACTTTAAAGGAGGAAACTGATGACAAAAAGATACAAAAAGAGAGCACTATGACTCATTTCCACTTCATGTTGACATATCCGTGGTGCAGTAGATCACATCATGGAGATGCGGTCTGGTACGCTCTTAACCCATTCAGACCTGAAGACTTTTCTACAAATAAATCATAAATCCTGACAGTTCTCTGAAAAATGTTTCTATGTCAGTCATTCTTAAAGTTTTTCATGTCAAGGGCCCCAAAAACTATATGTAATTACTAATTATGGCCGCCGACCCCCCATCTGAAAAAATAGCTTGTATAGAACTGCTATTTTTCAATAGCTAAAGTATAACATGATTCTTAAAACACCAAAAGGGGTTCCCGCCCGTCGCTGTACACAATTGGTTCTCAGAGTCGGGGTCTCAGCATGGTCCTTGGAAGGGTAGAAACTAAAATCAGCCAGAGAATGTATCATTCATATACTGTAGAGTACTGTAGCTGCGTGAATAAACATACAATTTGATAGCATACAGTAGATCACCCGCAGGTTTTATGGTCTTTCAACCCCCACACGTGTGCGTGCGTGCGTGCGTGCATGTATTTTAAGTGTTGCAACACTTTTAACGGTAATATCGTATATCGTATCGATATCGCAATATTTGGCATAAATACAGAGATATGAACTTTTGCCCATATCGTGCAGCCCTACTTGCTATAGTATAGACGGAGTTACGACAACTCCGTTCACTTCATGGGGCCAGTCCTCTTCTCCATAGACTCCTATTGGCGAATAGGGACACCGGAGGTTTGCGGAATGCATTGGAGTCTATGGGCTCGCGCGAGAGCATGAACCTGTTTTCTGCCCCCTCAATGTCGCAACTCTGTCTATAGGTGTCATAATTGGCAATAAACTCAATTGGAAATCTCACATTTAAAGAACCAAACTCTCGAAAACAATTGCAATATTATACAAGATGAGACCAATTCTGGACCAGAAGGGTCACTCCACTTACTGTATTGCTCCCTCGTACTTCCGCACATCTGGAAGTTACGGGGGAGCAACTATCAAACAAACATCAACCCTATATTCTTACTTCAAAAGAAAGCAATCAGAATTATAAATCACGCCGATTACTATGCACCAACAAATCCACTTTTTATACAGTCACATACACTAAAATTACATGACTACACAACAGCAGTCGTATTGTACAAAGCGCATAACAGACTTCTTCCGGGCTGTAACCAGGAACTGTTTGAGGCTAGAGATAGCAGGTATAATCTTAGGGGATTTGGCATCTTTAAGGGGACAAAGGCAAGAACAAACAAAGAAGGGAGATGCTTAACTGTCAGAGGGGTGAATCTGTGGAACGGCCTGGACAATGTACTAAAAAAACGTGCAGTTCAATCTATACATTTAAAAGAATGTATAAAATCAAAAATAATAAGTACAAAACATTAACAACATAGTTTGCCACCATTAAACCATAACTTATTATAGTACATACTCATTAAGATATAGTAATGCTAAAGCTGTAGAATAACCTTTATTTTTTTGTATTATTATTTTTGTTGGTGTAAATAGGATAGGCAAAATAAGCCACTGGCTTCAGCCTATACCTTTTTGGTTGAAATACTAAGACATATAATGATAATGATCAAATGTAATCAATGCAATGTGTTCATTCTATGACCCAAAATAAACTAAACTGAACGGAACTGAACTGAACTGAATATACTCTATGGCTCTGTTGTAATCCAAACGTACATACACGTGTTGTGTGGGTATATATGGGGTGGCCTGGCTGGGTGTATGACTTGACTACCGCGGCCTGAACGATTCAGCCCTGCAGCCCTGGTGTGAGATAATGATCTGGACAACAGATGTCAATATGAAGTCGAGGATAACATTGACCACTTCTTTGTATAGTCATACTTAACTCTTAATCTTTTATGTCATCAGACGGACAGCTTGGTCATATACTTCTCTCTTTGTTGAAGTTCCGTTGTAACTCATCCTCCTGCTGTTAACCCAGTGGAGGAAAGTAACTAAGTACATTTACTCAAATACTGTACTTAAGTACAATTCTGAGGTATCTGTACTTTACTTGAGTGTATTCCAATTTCCAATACTTTTACATCTATACGAGCCAAAATGTTTACTTTTACTCCACTACAATTATTTGAAAACCGTAGTTACTATAGTTACTTTGGAGATTTACATTTTGATTAGAAAAACATACATTACTGAAACCACTTCAACCCTATATATACATTTCGACCATTTGAAAATAGCTGATCTACAAGCTCACAATGCGTCGCGATGCGTCGTGTGCGACCTCTCTTTTCTATTCAAACATGAATATAAATAAATAGCATGTAGCATGTAACATGTGTAGGATATGATCGGTCCTATACACACACACCTTGCATCATGATTATTATTACATGCTGATGGTGATCACACCATATTCTACGCAATGTATTTAAATATAAGTATTGAAATATTCACTGTGTGTCTCAGTACAGTTTGTTTAAAGGGTTAGTTAAGACTTTTTAGACTTTAAGCTGTAGGAAAGACTTGCCATTAATAGAGTGGTTGCATCCACCATGTATGGCATAATAGGCCTACTTCCGAGTGTTTCACCCGGACCAGAAGCCTTTATTTGCCATACATGTAACATGTTAGGACTTTGTTTCGGTATAGTAGTTACCACAGCTGCCATGGACGGCGCTATATTGGAGGATACCACCCCTAATACTGTATGCCCTATCCCTATAACCTTAATATAGCATCTGATTGATGGCAGAAACACAAAGATTTTTTTTCTTTTTCCATCATTAGAAATGAATTCAGTCCAAAAGGGAGTTAATACCTATAGCCTGGGTAAACCCACTCCCCCTGCTGGACAACATTTCATTCTGCCAGGAGGGGTGGGAGGGGTTTAGCCAGGCTAGTTTAATACCAGCTTTACCCTCACAGAAACGACAAACTATACTATGCCTAGACCCAACCATAATATGCTCACAGAAACCATGCCTGAAGCCAAAACCACATGGGCAGGCAGTGGCGTGCACAGATAGACACTAGGGGGTGCTGGAGAACCCCCTGCCCTTTTGGCAATGTGCCCTTTTGAAGGGCACATTATTTTTTCTGATTTTGTACAGTATGTGGACCATGGTGACATTGATCAATTCTTGATTAAAAAAAAAAGCTTCCAATATATTATTTAAATATTATTTAAATCCTCCTCTCCTCAGTTTTCTGAAATAAATATTTTCACGATTTTTCAAAAATAGCTAAATTATAACATAATTTTGCATAATTTAGCTATACCCACCAAAAGGGGTTCCCGCCCCAAAATGGGTTAAGGCATCCGGCCGGTTCCACACGCTGCACAAGGTGCCCTTTTTTTTCACTTGAGCACCTGCCCCTCTAAATGTCTGTGCACGGAGGACTCATCACCATGCTGGCTTGTGGTGGACATTTTCATCAACATTCCATTGTTTGTCACAGACAAAACGAGTGGACAATAACATGACCGGAAACAGATAAAGAGCTATAGCTCTGAATGACCATAACAGGTCTTTAACTCCGAGTGTTCAGATGGAACCAAATGGAACCCTTACGGGCCAATTTCGGTCCTTGCAAATAACACATCTGAGAAGTACTCGTTGGACTCCTAATAGTTATGTCACGGTGTGTCGTGCAGTGCTTTACTGTAAATCGCTCTGGATTAAGAGCGTCTGCTAAATGCCTAAATTGTGTAAATTGTAGTAAATTAGTGTCGTGCATATTCCGAAGGAAACCTGGATACTGACATTCAGTGAATGATCAAAATAAGAACATCATAACCAAGTCTTTGACACGGACACATTTTGTTCATGTAGGCTACACTACAGTATACGTGACATCTGGATGGCCCTGCACGGGAACTGCCCATAGATCCGAAGTCCCATTAGTCCGAACATTTGTCAGCATTTGTCGACATGCCGGACGGCGAAACGCTGGACGAAGCGTTTGGACTTTTGAAGAACAACGCGGCACGTTATCGGCTACGAAGCCCACAAACCACACCAATGACTCGCCATGAAGTCCTTGCAACCAAACGGGTCTTGCAACCAAACGGGTTGTGAGTATACTATAGATAGACGCATGCAGTTGCAAGCAACCACAGTGTATGTATATGTATATACGTATACGCGAACTATACAAGCCTATAGTAAAGGCTAAAGTTTTGCTGCGTCTCGACCTATACTGGCGTGGCTCGGAGTACGACAGAAGCAGATCGAGACATGAAAAGTGACGAGGCGTGGCGGTCGTTTGGATCAGTCCGTTTGTATTTTATTATTGCATCTCATTTGGACTCGACATGCACATTGGGTGGGAGGGGAGGGGCGGGGGGGCGGCGTGTGGAGGGGCAGCCGACTAGCCGTTATGGGTACAGGGGCCAATGGGACGATTCCATCCATACCACCCCCCCCCACCCCCCCCCCCCCCCCCCGCCAGCCCCTCCCTCCTCACCTCCCCCCCCCCCCCCTCTCCCCCGAAACAAAACAAAACAGCCTTTGAATGAATACTTTAGCAAACATTTACTCAATCCACTTCCTTTTTTTTTTTTCCTTTTTTTTTTTTTTTGGTTCAATGTGGGGTTTTTTTTAATTGTCTTTTTATTGTTATTCTTCATCTTTTCATTCAACACTTTTTTGTTAATGCCACAATGGAGATAAGATACAGTCACGTGTTGTTTTTTTTTTTTTTCTTTTCTTTTTCTTTTTCTTTTTGGAAATAAACGACACACAGAACATCCAGTGTTTATATTTGAGTGCTTTTACAGTGAGAGAGTCTCCACAACTTCCACGACTTTCGGACGAATGGACGCAAACGACCGCACGGAACCACTGCTTCACGATAACCTTGGGAGGACATACTGTAGGGGGGGGGGGGCACGTTCCATTCCAGCATCCCATAACCTCGGGGGGGACATAGGGGGGGCCACGTTCCATTCAGTATCCCATAACCTTAAACCTTGGTATAGGACATAAGGGGGGGCCACATTCCATTCGGTATCCACGCCTGTTCCCTCGCCTTTCCCATTTCCGAGCTTATTAACATTTAACCACTTATATAAGCCACTTAATCGACTTTGTCGTACGGCAGTGTGTCGCTCGGAAATAGCCGACCGGCGCCGCGCAGCTGTAACAAATTAAGTCCAAAATAGGGACGCCTAGGTTGGACGTGGTTAAATTCTGTCAAACGTCACGTGGGGAACAAGGCGAGGAGAATGGTCCTCGAGCCAAATTCCAATACTCAAAGATTTCTGTACGTGTTGCGTTACAGTGAAACTGGTGACCTTCACAGACACGTGACCACCCTGTGGACTTCGCATAACTTCAGCGTCCGAAAGTGCAACGCGGCTGTTTGTTCGCTAACAGAGTAACTGTTGAGAAACCGTTTTACTTCGGACATTGACGGTATGTGAATTCCCCACAAATGGTCACTGATATCTGGCAGGTCACCAATGTCTCCGTATAAAACACGGCAATTAACGAGTAGCCTATAGGCAGAATGGGTTTGTGTTGGAATTTCAGCTTTCAAAATAAAAGTACAGGAACCCAGACTCAGAGAGTGACCTCCATGGTGCATGCATGCTAATGATGCAGTACCACTCCACGCCGGCAGGGGGAGCCACAGTAAACACTTTGGGGGGGCTGAGTTTGCGTTCAATAATCAATACTGCCTCGGGCTATATAGATATGTACATGGGGAGAGGCGGGATGTTTTCTTTGCTTGCATTTCTTTTCCACCGTTGTATACGTTGACATAACTGAAAATATATGATACATTTTCCTCTCAAAAACAAAAGACATCAAAGAAAAAAATAAATAACGCATATATATCTATCATCGAGCTATTCTAAAAATGCATTGGTCAATTTGAACACATCAGTCCACAATTATTTTGCAAGTGTCAAGTCAAGTTAACCCCCCCCCCCCCCCCCCCCCCCAAAATAAATAAATAAACAAAGTAAAGTAATAAAAAAAAAGACCTGAACAAAGTGGAAGTTTGCGAGTACCATGATTTGTTCTACGACGTATAGTGCGAGTTGCGCACACACTGTTCCGAAAAGGTCACGCAATAACGTTGATCCAGAACTGTTCTCGACGACAATAACAGGCTCGAAGAGACGGATGGCTGGGTCAAGATGTTTGGTATACACAGTAAAACCGTCAAGTATGTAAATAGACCTGTAATTTCAGGGTCCATTTATGGTTGCATTTGTTCACTCGCAGAGTTAAAGTGTATCAGGACAGGATTTCACGGTAAAGGGCCATCTCCACCAAGCACCATATCTATAAAGATAACTTAAAAAAACCCAAAAAAAAAAAAAGAAAGTCGACAGGAGCGGGTCAACACCACAAAAATACTAATTAATATAATTAGTTACAGTCATATATAGTGCTTGGTTGGGGCTGTCCCAGCCAAGCACTAAAAGCTATAAATGTAACTATAAAGATATATAGGCTATTTGTTTTAAAACATGGTGACAACGATGACAGTGCTGAACGACATGCACTTATAGTGACATTTGTACAGCGCTTGGTGTGGCGGACAGCACCTATAACCATTGAAACCCTATAAATTAGTTACGGTAACCACAGGGAGACCCTCCTCAGGGACACCCTCCTGTTTTCAACACTATATCAACTATAAGTAACTTAATCTTTGTCCCAGTCGGAACACGGGAACAGTTGCACGTGGTGCAACGGTCAAAGTTTGGTGACATCTTTTAAAAAAAACCCAGCTCTGGCATTAAAATCAGACAGCAGTTTAAATAAGAGGAGGAGAGGGGGGGGGGGGGGGGGGGGGGGGATGGAGGAATTGGCCAGTGAGGTTTACGCACACCGAACACAGTCCAACATTTAAACAACAAAGTCCTTTTGTCTGGGGAGGGACAGAGAGAGAGATGCACGGAAATACGCTAAAAACCAACATAATATTATGCACCATTTCCAAAGTCGGCTGATATGCAAGGGGATCCAGAACGAATCTAAACACACGTTTCTTTCGTTTTTATTTATTTATGTTAGTTTTGTTTCGTTTTTAGTTTTTTTTTAAAGGTTGATTTTGTCTAGTTTTTTTTATTTTTTTCCTTTTTCTTCGTCATAGTATATTAAGTAAAGGTTAACATTGAAGTTACACACACACACACACACACACACACACACACACTCACACGCACGTAAACAGAAGTTATGCTCTCTGTATTAGGGGTTTCACATTCACGGTTGTGCTACAACATTAGATTACGGGAGGGACGGGGCGGGGTGGTCGTAGTAGAGCTGATGATGATGGCTGATTGGCTGAAGAGGGGCGGGGCTGGGGGCGGGCCTAGGATGGAGGGCTCGAAGGCAGGAAGGAAGGAAGGAAGGATGGATGGATGGATGGAGGGTGTGTGCACTCATCCAGATCCACAGAGCTCCAGACACAACAATTGCCACTAGAGGGAGACGGAGACAGAGAAAGAGAGAGAGAGAGAGAGACAGACATTAAAATTGACTGAGTGGTCTCTTTACTTTTCTTTTGTCCCTTTTTCTTTAGCTATTTTTGAAACATCGTGAAAATGTAGCGCAAATCTTTGAATATATTATAATATATTCTTTCAAATATTTGCTTCCGGGGGTCCCTGCTGGAACAACATATTTTCAGATGGGGGGCGTCTGAGGCCCAAATAATTTCTGGAGTCCTTGACATGAAGAACTTTGAGCACCGCTGACAGAAACATAGGTTTTTCAGGGAAGTGTCATGATTTTATAGAATTTTATAGAATCTATGTCTAAATGTGTTAAAACAGCCTGATGGATGGAAATGACGCTCGCGCGCGGCTTCAACTTGTAGCGTCGGCAAAGCGAGCGTCAGACTCATTTCCATCCACCGGCTGTTTAGAAACCAGGAAGAGATGACAGACAGACAGACAGACTGACCTACCTACAGTACCTACCTACCTTGGGGGCTGATGGGTAACGGGAGGGCGGTGCTACATGAAGTCTTTGATGTTGAGGTCATCCAGGGCGTTCCTGGGGGGCGGGGGTCTTCGTGGGCTCTGGCCGGCCCCCGGAGACATCTGTGTGAGGAGTCATAGTGTCCACTATGTTTCATTCTGCTCATCATTATCATCATCATCATCGTTAAAACATCACCGCGTGTGTGAGCGTATTCACACAGGTATAGGCTACTGCAGGGATACTCAAATAGATTTACCTGTGGGCCACATTACAAAAATGGCAAGGGGCCAGGGGCCAGTAGATAAAATTACGACATTAATGATACTTGATAACTTCTCTCTTTCAATTGCTTTATTTTCGCAAAATGTATCAAAGTACAATGTGCATGCACACAATATGTAAATAAATAAATGTGTTACATTTTCTTGCATAAACATAAAGAGCTGTTTCCATAACTGCACAAATTATTGCACATAACATGAGTAGCTGTCATAATAACATAATAACATAACATGAGTAGCTCTTTGCCTGCCTGCCTGCCTGCCTGCCTGCCTGCCTGCCTGTCCATGAGTAGTTATTTGTCTGTCTGTCAATGAGTAGCTGTCTTACTGTCTGCCTGTCTATGAGTAGCTGTCTGCCTGCCTGTCTATGAGTAGCTGTCTGTCTGCCTGCCTGCCTGTCCAATTGTCCATGAGTAGCTGTCTGTCTGCCTGTCTATGAGTAGCTGTCTGACTGCCTGCCTGTCCAATTCTCCATGAGTAGCTGTCTGTCTGTCTGCCTGTCTATGAGTAGCTGTCTGCCTGCCTGCCAGCCAGCAAGTTGGTTAACAGAAAATACATTGTTATGGCTGAGTAAAATAAAATACAATAAACACAATTTGCCTGAAAATAGATTACCCAGCTATGACCTTTTTCATGAAAAAAAATGAGTAGTGATATGGCTGACTGAGTAAAATAAAACAATCTACCTGAAAATAGATAGCTATAAGTGAAGAGCAATTTCCAAGGTACAGACGGTGGCGGTGGCTGCGTCTCGGCGACGCTGGGCGGCGGTGGCCGCGTCTCGGCGTCGCTGGGCGGCGGTGGCCGCGTCTCGGCAACGCTGGGCGGCGGTGGCCACGTCTCAGCATCGCTGGGCGGCGGTGGCCGCGTCTCGGCGACGCTGGGCGGCGGTGGCCGCGTCTGGGCGTCGCTGGGCGGCGGTGGCCGCGTCTGGGCGTCGCTGGGCGGCGGTGGCCGCGTCTGGGCGTCGCTGGGCGGCGGTGGCCGCGTCTCGGCGACGCTGGGCGGCGGTGGCCGCGTCTCAGCATCGCTGGGCGGCGGTGGCCGCGTCTCGGCGACGCTGGGCGGCGGTGGCCGCGTCTCAGCATCGCTGGGCGGCGGTGGCCGCGTCTCGGCAACGCTGGGCGGCGGTGGCCGCGTCTCAGCATCGCTGGGCGGCGGTGGCCGCGTCTCGGCGTCGCTGGGCGGCGGTGGCCGCGTCTCGGCAACGCTGGGCGGCGGTGGTCGCGTCTCAGCATCGCTGGGCGGCGGTGGCCGCGTCTCGGCGTCGCTGGGCGGCGGTGGCCGCGTCTCCGCGTCGCTGGGCGGCGGTGGCCGCGTCTCCGCGTCGCTGGGCGGCGGCGACTCTGAATCACTGGGAATTGGAGTGTGCCGGTGACGACGGGGGCGGCGGCGACCAGACCTCTTACGAGGCTTCGGAGGGATACTGGGAGAAGTTGCAACACGACCCAAAGCAATGTTGTGAGCACCAGCCCCACGAGGACCTCCAAGAGCCAAGCTGGTGCCTAGATATGGGTCGTCCTCAGAATCTGGGTCTGAATAGACGGGGATCTTGACCCTGCTCTGGAAATAGCTGAGCAGGTCCATCATGGGCGGGGTCTTCTCAGGAGCAGGATGGGAGCATGCTGGTTGCAAGCTCACGATACCAAGCCTGAAACAGTGAGAACCAGGCTGGGGAGCAGGTGTAACTGAGGTGGAGTGACGAAAGTCCTTTAACCTCTCACGGACGATGTTAAAGTGAGGTACAAAGTGGCTCACCCATGGCCGCTCCTGGAACCATTGCTGCTGGGTCGAAATCTTTCTTTCAAATTCAGCACACTGATCGGGAGCTGAGGTGATGAGGCACGTCACGACAGTGTCAAATTCATCCACCTTTTGCTGGAAAAGTCTCTGTTCTGCTGGCTCCATTTTATGGCTTGATTATACTGTCACGGCGCGACTAAAGATGTGGAACCCAAAAGTAGAACAGACAGGCAGGAGTAGAGCAGATCATATGCAAAGTATTTATTATACTGAAAACACTGGACAGAACACCATAACATAAACTATAATCAAGCAGGGAACACAAGGGACTGAGGGTTTAAGAAGACACAGGGATTACAATACACAGGTGAACAGAACAAACAATCAACACTGGGATTGGCTGGGAGACTAACAGGACACAGGTGGAGAAAACTAGTAATCACAGGGAGGTGAGACAAGACAGACAAACACAACTAGGCAGAACAGGAACACTAGGGCAACACTACATAATGAAAGTGCGCAACAGACTGATATCGTGACAGGTTTAGCACGCCATGCACAACAATTAGGGAAAGGCAGGTGTCGTCGTGCTGTTCTGATGAAGAGAGTGAGAAAGCAACAATGGATGTGGTTAGAGAGAGAGACAGGCAGACTAGAGAGATGAGAGAGAGAGAGAGAGAGACATAGAGTGAGAGTATATAGGACATTCTAGTAGGGCTTTATCCTCTAACTCTACATACATCCCTTTCTGTTTGCTTTATTTGACACTCACTTTGGCTATATGTAAATGTATGTTTTCCATGGCAACAAAGCCTCATTAGAGAGAGAGAGAGAGACTTGGGTATACCATTTGTACCCGAGGAGATAAAGGTGTAATTTGTCGTTTTTTGGTTTCTTGGGAACATAACATTACAGTGAAAGGAGACAGAGAGGGTGGAAGAAACAAAAAGACAAGAATTACAGGATTGAAAAGAGTAATGGTTTGGGCATAATGGCATAATGTACTAGTCTGTATAGGCAAAAGATGTCCCAAACATTTTCCAACGTTGTGGTTGTTTCTTCAGTTCCACAGGTGGTGTTTTGGGTCTAAAACAGAAGAATGAATGCAACTCAGGCAAGAATCAAGACGAATGTTCCACAGAGACTGCAGTGCTAACACAACAAGATCGTCATAATACAAATAAAGAACAAGTAACCTTACTAGGATGAGACCCGAAATAACGTACGGGTATATAAAAAACCTCTTATATACGGGTACGATATTATATTCAGCAGCCGTGTCACGTGACGTGCAAGATGCTGAAGGCTCACCTTCAAGATTCAAGATGTATAAATTGTCACTGACTTTGTATACAGGTATAGGCCTACTGTACAAGCACCGTCCAGGATGTTGTTGGAATTGTCCCGAAGGCCGTGCTACTGTATATATAACAAAGTATATTAACCCATTTAGACCTGAGGCCGATTCTACAAAATGTCTTCTAAATCAGAAAATGTGTCAGTGGTTCTCAAACTATTTTCATTATAAAACCGCTCGTCGATCTTTATTTGATGCATAAGCAAAAAGGTTTATCGCTTTATCACGGCAGAAGACATGGCAATCCAAGCTTTGGTCGGTGGTTTCAGGAGATAACTATATGCTTTCCTTTGGAAAATAATGACTTACACACTCTCTCGGAAGCAAACAAGAGTTGTTCCAAACACATATTTAATTGAGTCGTGTCAAGAACAATGATCTATATCTCATCTAACAGGCGAGACTGGGGTTGGATAATTGCATCATCCTCTGCAGATGGTCATATGGCCATTCAGACTTGGATGATGACATTAGTATGTATTTGTTTTATTTCATTTACATATATATTTTTCTTTTCTCTTGTCAATTACAGTTTGCCATAGTTATGTGAGCGCATTGTTTGGTTTTGTGTCCGTCTTGTTTATGTATATAAAATATATATTTGATATTTTCACGCACGCACGCACGCACAGGGGCCCAACAGAGCACGCACATCATATAGAGTAATACCGGATTCATTTTGTTTTTGTAATTTTTTCTTTTATTTTTTTGTTCTTGTTTCTTTTGACCATGCCTATAGTATGAACGATAGCCGTAGGGGGAAAAATAAAAACTCTTTCTGACCCTCCTTACAGTAGGCCTAATTGAGCCAGGCAGGAGGGAGAAGGAAAATAATAAGCCACAAATGAAGACCAAATCAAATGGAGCGAGGTGAAGTTGAGGCGACGAGGGCGAACAGAGTGTGCTCTGACTCAGAGGCTGCTGCGAGACTCGTTCACTGTTCCTCGTTTACAGTATCGCATGGAGTCGGTCTCTCTGTGCTTGAGGACTTGTTCTTATTTATGTAGGCAATGTAGCATTGCTGTCAGGTGGAAAACCTCCACATTTCTTACTTGTTGTGTTGTTTTTTCTTTGTAAATGACCATACTATACAGAGTCACACAAAAGCATCATAAGTAGCAGATCTTTAAAGATGGAGTGCCATGATTTTTTTTTACTTTTTCTGTTATGTATGTATAGTGTCTATGGAGTTGACATAGACCCCCAGGTGTGGTTATTATAATATTCAAATATGTCTTGAATGTGGAACGCGCGTGTTGAATTTGAAGTCGTGGGGTGGTGAACGGTTCTTTTATACGTCATAGTGTCAAATTGGCATAGTGTCTATTTTACGGCATGATGATGTACGTACGGTGACAAGAGCGCCCCTCATCACTTTTTTTCATTTATCATGTAGTTCCCACCCCATGTATAGTTCCCGCTGGTCTACCATTCCATGGAAGTCTTTGTTTGGAGTGAAAACCATGCTCATCAAAGTAACAGCTGCGCCATAGATAGTATTAGGATATGATGCATGTTTTACAAACATGTAGCTGAGTTCCTTGGGCATTATGTGTGTTCTTCAAGTGAATATTCTCAGGCAGTGTGAATGGGTCTGTCCGTCCGTCCGTCCGTTCGTCCATCTGCTTCTGTATCCATTGCCACATAGTATTGACATTTTATTTCCTTGAGATGTATCATCTCGTTTTTAGAAGGGGTCCTCGCGGCAATGTCCATCGCCTTCCTTAATTTGTTAACATTTTACGGTGAAGCCATTCGTGTTAAGAATGTGGAAGAGGGAAGAAAAACTCATCTCTTGCACTGCGATATTATAGAGCATTTATTTGTCTGATAAAGAATAATGTGCTCGTTGTTATTGTTTACGTTGACAGTTTCCCCCTGTTTGGAGAAGATAGAGAAGGCACTTCATAAAGGCATGCTTGTGGTCAGCGATGTTTACACCAGATGGAATAACTCCCCACAGATTAATTTGTTAATGACTTTTGCATGTGTCTTGTAAAAATGTGTAATTGGACGGGAGGTTTCCCCACCACTTGATCTAAGTGCGGACGGTCGTGATTTCATGCTACATTAAACATATACTCCCACTGGATATTTCCTCAAAACCATCCTCTTCACTCAATACAACTCCACAGACCAAAGAAAAGTTCATATATATTTTTTTTTAGTGTAGATTGAATTATTTCCAAGATACTTTTTGTATGCCTACAGTACAGTGTTGATTTTGTCGTCTAAGACGAAAAATGTTCTAAGCTCAATCAAAACTAAGCTACGATGACTAAAACTGAGACTAAATATATTAGAGAGAGAGAGAGAGAGAGAGAGAGAGAGAGAGAGAGAGAGAGAGAAGGTTATAAATGGGAGGAAATGGGGTAGCGGGGAATGTCTTGTTTTGTTTTTAAATCAACTGTCCTCTTCTACCCCAGAATTTTTACCATTGAGTTAATTTTGCTATGGGACTGGATTGAATCAGGTCAAAATTTGTGTCAAATCCTAAAGGAGCATAGGGAGAATAAAATAAAAGCCCCCCAATTGTTTAAGTTATATTGTATTAACATACTGTAGCATATAAAGATTGGACAAAAGTATATTTTATTCATAAAAGAGTTATGTTTACATTGTCTCATTTACTCAAATCAAGTATCTGTGACTTCCTTACTCCCAACAGTGTTCAATGCTGCTGTGCATATTCCGGCCATTTGAAAATAGCAGATTTACAAGCTCACGATGTGTCGCATTGCGACGCATTGTGAGCCTGTACATCTGCTATTTTCTAAAATATATATTTGAAAATTTGAAATTGGACATTCTGCATAATGAGTATACTTTCTCTCTGCAAATACTTTTGCACTAGATTTTGGACTTTTGGATCATTGTCATTGTGATATAAAAATGCTTAAATTAACAAAAATGTACCTTTTTACTGTACATGTATAAGCAGATATGTTAAAGTATTTCAAATACATAAATTGATGGGGGGGGGGGTCTACCAAAGATACAATGACTACTGTACTGGCAGCATAAATATGTACAAAGTAATGAGACCAGCATAGGCCAGTTTCACCAGCATCACCAGCTAAGCTCATGCTGGTCTACCAGCATGAGCTAGCTTAGCTGGTGATGCTGGTCCACTAGCTAGACCATTCAGCTAGACTGTGCTGCAAAATACGATGAGATAAATGTCTTGTTTTTACCTTTTTCATTTCCCTCCCCCTTTCATAATGTAATGCTTTATATATATAAATATAGATACCGGTAGATAGATAGATATGCCTTCCAAACAGATTAATGTCATGCAGCAGTTCATTTATGGTACACATAATTGGCCACAAGGAGTTGATGGGGTTCCAGGTTGTCCTCAACCATGTGGTAATATTAAAAGAAAAAAAATAGAATGATGTGAGTTTGACCTGGCTACTGTATATCCACGCTTGTCATCGCAGCTTGTTTCTTTTTTTTCTGCCTTTAAAGTTCAAACTATATCAGACAAGGTGTACATGTGGTTCCTCATGTGGAATGAATAGTGCTTGGTCCATCTGAATTGCAAACAGGCATGTAGGGCGGCTACATAATGCCCTGCAGTATTGCCCTGATGAAGACTGCTTAGTAGACAGTCAAAATATGTTTGCACAGCTTAAAAAAAGAAAAGGAAAGTTAGTCCCAAGATTGTCACGCGCCTGTGTGAGTGAATTAACTTATTTTTTACATAATGTATGCATTATTAACCTGTTTGTGACATGTCTATGAGCTTTACATGGTGTATTATGGCTATGCAATATTATGAACCTGAATTTCAATAGAGCTATATATTATGCATAATTATGCTATTTATTTACATGTATGGACCTGAATGTGGCATGTATGCACTATATAAGTGCCATATTTGTTGCATATATGTACCTGAATATGACGTATGTTGCATATGTGTCCTACTTATAGACATATATGGACCTGAATGTGGCATATATGCACTATATAAGTGCCATATATGTTGCATATATGTCATGCTTATATACATATATGCACATATATGTACCTGAATATGACATATATGTTGCATATATGTCATGCTTATATACATATATGCACATATATGTACCTGAATATGACATATATGTTGCATATATGCACATATATGAACATATAAGTTTCATATAAGTCCTTTCCGTGTGGGCTTTCACTCAAGCAAAATGTTGAATTCCGGACTTTCACTTGTATGCAGAGTATACTTCTACGTTGCAGTATGTGATACTTTCACATATTGAAGTAAAAACACTTCTTCCACCCCCTGCGGTGATCTGTAGACGGCCCAGCTTCTTCCCCGCGTGTATGTGCGGTGCTCCCACTCCGAGAGAGACTGAATACTCCTCTGACTCCACAGAATCTACTGCAGCTGATTGATGTTCATCATCGCAAACCATAATTATACCATGACATGTCTTCAGCATGACTCCACAAACAAGTCGGCCTGGTCCGTCTGTCTTTATGCTGTTTGTGTTTGTCAGTCTCGTGTATAACTACAGTGCGTGGTGCAATGGAAGATGTATACAGAGAGATAGAGTGGACACTCAAGGCATGAAGGAAGCATGAGTTCAAGTCCGTTGCTCTCCCCTTGTCCCCCATATATGGGGGACTATAGGTTGGTGGAGGGTGGTGGAGGTTGGTAGAGCCCAGGATCACATTAGATGATTGACACGGGGGTGAAAAATGGGTTACAAAATCGTGGGATAAAAAAATATATATATTAAAAAAGAGATAGAGTGGGCTTGTCATCATCGATTATTTTGGCTCACACAAAATGGCGAAACAGTTTATATAACAGTGGTGTGTGTGTGTGTGTGTGTGTATGTGTATGTGTGTGTGTGTGTGTGTGTGTGTGTGTGTGTGTGCGTAAATAGTGCATTTATATAGCGCCTTTATCCAAGGCGCTTTTACATAGATTGTGCATTACTGTACATTCACCCATTCACACACACATGGCTGCGGAAACCATGCAAGGCACCAACCAGCACATCAGGAGCAATTAGGGGTTCAGTGTCTTGCTCAAGGACACTTCGACACTAACTCTGGGGGAGCCCTCAGGGTTCGAACTGGAGACCTTGCGGGTTACCATACAGCCACTCTACCCCTGAGCCACCGCCGCCCCGTGTGTGTGTTTGTGTGTAAAATCTAAACTTATGTGAACAAATATAATAGCAATTTTGTCACATAACTCAAACTGTCAACGGCAGCCAACACACAAAAGACATACAATACATTCATTATTTGCCAAAAACAGTCGATATAGGCAACCTGCACAGTGCACACACGCTGTGAGCTTGTATATCTGCTGTTTTCGGCATGCGAATGCGTCATGTGAGGAAGTTTAAATGGCATCTGTAGCTACAGTATAGGCTATTAGCTGTTTTCTTCTTCACTTATATCTATTAAATATATATGTAATTTACGCAGCATGTTATGTAGACAGGTGCAAGGTCATTATTGAACTGGCATTCTATAGTGTTTATATAGTTCCAATGTACGGGATATATTCTCCTGTTTGGCGGATGATATAGGTTCTTAATTTAGTTATGATCCTAGATGACTATTTGTATGCACTTGATGCCAAGGATACCCATACAAATTAGAATGTCTCCAAAAATGTCCTTTTTGTAGATTTATTTTTGGAAAATTGCCAGATCTATTTTCTGCTTAAAAGTTTTAAGTGCTAATGCGGCCCACGCAGTTGCTTCTTTTTGGCTTGTTTTCATAGTCCTGCTTGCTTATTATTTCTCTCGCACAAATCTGGCAACACTATGTATATGTGTGCAGCAAAAGGACCCAGTGACCATGTCAATAGAATCCAGTATAGGCCAGTCATTCTCAATGGACATCACGGTGAAATGAATAAGCAATAATCCACATTGGGGAACCCCGCTGAAGATAACATTCGCTCGACATGGACTGTAAACTATTGCAGATGTAATATTATCGCTTATGAAATCCCGAATCCTAACTTCCACGGCCTCCCGGGGAGCATTGTGCCTTAGTGTTTATTCAGGAAACCAAATGAGGGAATGCTGCAATTTGCCAACAATATATCCATCATCCAAACACGCAGATATTATAGCGGATTGGAATGAAATATCATGTCTTAACCGGCCATGTATGCCCCCTATAACCTTATATCAGTCTTAACCGGCCACGTAAGTCCCCTAACCTCATATCAGTCTTATCCGGCCACGTAAGTCCCCTAACCTTATATCAGTCTTAACCGGCCACATAAGTCCCCTAACCTTATATCAGTCTTAACCGGCCACATAAGTCCCCTAACCTTATATCAGTCTTAACCGGCCACGTAAGTCCCCTAACCTTATATCAGTCTTAACCGGCCACATAAGTCCCCTAACCTCATATGAGTCTTAACCGGCCATGTAAGTCCCCTAAGTTTCATAGGTTGTCGGTCTAATGACATTCGGACCAATAGTATGTCTAAACTAAAGCCAGTATACACACTCCTTGCAACTGCCATCGGGGGAAAATGGTTGCAAGTATAGTCCCATGGCGAATCATTGGTGCCGTTTGGGCTTTAAGGCCAGTCCACACGACTGCGACAGTCTCTACAACGGTTGCATTGTTGTGGACTCATGGATGTACTGTATATACAGTAGCTGAAACACTGGAGAGTTAAAAATAGCTAACGTGTATGGCTGTATATAATCTGTGAATTGCTCAGAGAAAATGTCCGGGGAGGTCGAGTATATAGGATAGTGTTTATGTTGTTTGATGAATATCTACTCCAAACTAGTTCGTTTTCAAGTCTCCAAATCGCAGAGGGACACCCGCTGTAGGCCCGTTCTCACACACACACACGCACGCGCACACGCACACACACACACACACATACTGTACACACACACTGTAGATACTGTGATGATACGCACAGGCGCATCTAGGCACAAAATGTGCCCCAAGTCACGTGAAAGGTTAGACACAAATAATTGTTTAAGACACACGTGTATAGAGGCTGTGATGAGAATAATGATTAATCCAACACACTCACAAACACACCCATCTATCTGCCTCTGTACCTGTAGAAATGTAACAAATCTCTGCATATACAGTGTCAATGTGTCCATACAGTATATATATCCCCTGCATATCTTGAGAACCGTCCAACAAATTGAGCCAAAACTTGAGATGCGTATTGCCTGCCGGCTGTCGGGTCTATCTATGTCGTCAATGTGACATTCATATAGGGCTGATATCATAGACTGGCCTCCAAATAGCACTGCGATAATGGCTACAGGTACACTCTGACCTTTGATAGTTGTACCAGAGGTAGCCTACAATATGCCTCTATGCACATAATGCCATCTTGGAATTATTCCTACTTCCGGGCCTCTCTTCCGATTTTTCCTTCACAAGTGTTACCAATGATACTAATTAAGGTCCTGTTCCATTCTGGTCAAACAGAGTCAGGGTGCTGCTATTGTGCATGTTGGCTGGAAACACATACTTAATTAGTATCATCGGTAACACCTGTGAAGGAAGTCGGAAGAGGGCCCGAAAAGTTATTTCCAAAATGGCGTATATATGTGCATATAAAGACCCTATTGTACATTAGATACAACGGGTATTAGATATACAACTGTCGTCATCTCATCTGTCATGGTTTGACTCTCCTCCTGGTCTGTGTTGTTTCCACCCTTGGCCACTCCACTCCACAGTCCACTTGAGCATTCGCCAAGGACCCTAGCCCAGTGAGGCTCTCCAACGTTCTCGGCGCCTAGTGGTAAGAGGAGGGACTGCAGGCGGACCCCGTGGACTCATGACGAGGAAACATTGAGCGCTCGGGTGCACTTCCGCATTTGCCCAACCAATATTTGGTTGGCAAATGTGGAAGTATATAGAAGATCTTTCCGGGTGCTTCAAAACGCCACTGAGCAACTTCCAACTGTACACACACGTCCAATGCATCCCTCGATTGGATTCACTAGGACGTGCGGCCACATGCTACGGACAGAAACGGTTAATTGCCATTAACGTATATATGGTAAGATGGCCGCGGTCTGCATATGGTCCATTCCACACTTCAGTCCTCGTCACACACCTGTTTCCACTCCCTCATCAGCCCAACTAGTGCCATGTGCAGTTTCTCACCTGAGGACACTTTAGCACACCGCCTCTGCATGCTGTAGTATTTAAATGGTTCTGTTATGACTTCTCCTCTGCATGCTGTAGTATTTAAATGGTTCTGTTATGACTTCTCCTCTGCATGCTGTAGTATTTAGATGGTTCTGTTATGACTTCTCCTCTGCATGCTGTAGTGTTTAGATGGTTCTGTTATGACTTCTCCTCTGCATGTTGTAGTATTTAAATGGTTCTGTTATGACTTCTCCTCTGCATGTTGTAGTGTTTAGATAGTTCTGTTATGACTTCTCCTCTGCATGTTGTAGTATTTAGATGGTTCTGATATGACTGCATGCTGTAGTATTTAAATGGTTCTGTTATGACTTCTCCTCTGCATGCTGTAGTGTTTAGATGGTTCTGTTATGACTTCTCCTCTGCATGCTGTAGTGTTTAGATGGTTCTGTTATGACTGCATGCTGTAGTATTTAGATGGTTCTGTTATGACTTCTCCTCTGCATGCTGTAGTGTTTAGATGGTTCTGTTATGACTGCATGCTGTAGTATTTAGATGGTTCTGTTATGACTTATCCTCTGCATGTTGTAGTATTTAGATGGTTCTGTTATGACTTCTCCTCTGCATGCTGTAGTATTTAGATGGTTCTGTTATGACTTCTCCTCTGCATGCTGTAGTGTTTAGATGGTTCTGTTATGACTGCATGCTGTAGTATTTAGATGGTTCTGTTATGACTTCTCCTCTGCATGCTGTAGTATTTAGATGGTTCTGTTATGACTTCTCCTCTGCATGTTGTAGTGTTTAGATGGTTCTGTTATGACTTCTCCTCTGCATGCTGTAGTGTTTACTGTTTAGATGGTTCTTCCCCCTTGCCAGACATTTTTACCAATGGGAGAGCATTGCAGCCAATGGCATTTGGAGCCTTGTGCACGTTAAACTATACTGTCAACGTTGCACGGCAACTTTTATTTTGCCACGGGATTGCGCTGTTTGCGTGCAGCAGCAGAACGTGTGTGTGTGTGTGTGTGAGGGCTGTGCTTCAATTAATTGATCTAATCAAGTTGGGCTTATGTTTTCATTCTACCATGAATTAAATGAAAAGGGGGAGTGGTTTGGTTTAGCAGGCTAATAGGCTATTGTCTTTCTTCTTGGCCTGCTACAGTATTATATGCTCATGATAAACAGTTCCCGGCGGCGCGGTGTGAATGTCACAGATTAATACAAATAGTGAGCGAGCATTATTGGCTTATAGCTCAAAGTTCAAACTAACATTGTAGAGCGGATCGGTCTCATCCTGGCCCGCATGGGGATATCATTCTGCTATACGATGTTGGGCCCCAATTAAGGAACAGCCGGGGGAATCACTGATGTCACATTCATACCAGAGAGCTTTGCTGCGATTAAAACGAATCCTGCTGCGCATTTTCAGAAAGTGCACTTCGTTTGGCAGGTGTGAAGGCTCATTTGAATCGTAATGCGTATCAAAGAACCGCATTATACTCCGAGCAAAAACGGGGGTTTCGCTTCGCTTCCAATCGCACTTGATTACGATTCGGTGCAGGTGTGAATGCAATCCGCAGTAAATAAAGGAAATGAAGCAAACAATGTGGCGGGTGAGGAGCTGAACACAGTTGGAGAGGCATATTTTGAGGCATATTTTACGCAGCGCAAAGATGACCCGTTACCGTGGATAGACGTGGTCGAATGAGGAGACTGAAGCCCTGATCGAAATGAGGACGAGTACATTAATCAATTGCTTAAGAAAACACAAACACAGCAGTGCAGTGTAATAGTAGCCTACAGAATATTCTGTCTGTCTGTGCGTGCCGTAAACATGGAGTGCTGTCACTGTGTGGGGACTAGTGGGGAGTAGGAACTTTCATCTCAATAAACGTGTAAACATTTTGCGCTGCTGTTTGTTATATCAGTGCGCTCAGCGCTGTGCCTCCATGCCCAAAAGAACAGTGTGTGGCTGCGTGCGTATAGTGAGAGAGCGAGAGAGAGGGGGGGTCCAGTCCCAGACGGCACGACACATGCACGTTATGAGTATAATTATATCACCATAGATTTCACTGTGTAGGCTAGTTTATGAATGGAACACATTGATAAAGGTCCCCCCTGATGCGTTTCCAATTGCTGCGAATGACAGTGTGAAGGCAAACCGCAGCAAATTAAATATGCAAGAATCCCAAATTCTCCGCCCATACGCATTGAGTCTACCGAAGTATTAGGTGAGAATGTGACCTGAGTCACCAGCTGTAGTTGCACATGCGCACGCACGCACACACGCATATATCATATCATATCATATCATATCATATCATATCATATCATATCATATCATATCATATCATATCATATCATATCATATATTTGTTATATCAACAAAACGTTGCTTTCCCCCCTCATCCTTTTCGTCAACAATGCGTGTGTGTTTGTGTGTGTGTGTGTGTGTGTGTGTGTGTGTGCGTGTGTGTGTGTGTGTGTGTGTGCGTGTGCGCGTGCATGCGTGTCTAGACATGTGACCTACCTAACCCAGACTGCTGTCCATACAGCCCGAGGGGGGAGAGAGAGAGAGAGAGAGAGAGAGAGAGAGAGAGACAGAGAGAGACAGAGAGAGAGAGAGAGAGAGAGAGAGAGAGAGAGAGAGAGAGAGAGAGAGAGAGAGAGAGAGAGAGAGAGGGATGGACGGACGGACGGACGGAATGTCACAGAGGAGTGACTCAGCCCCTCTGGTGACCCCATTACCTACAGTAAAGTAAAGGGAGCCGAGACCCCACTTCCCCATCTAACCTGCATACTCTGGTTAGCATACCAGTATGCCAGGATTCTTATGACGCTGTCAGGCACCCCCCTTTCCCTCGGTTTTTAGGAACAGCTTCTGATGACAGACCCTGTCAAAGGCACGGGAAGCATCAATAAAACCAACTATAACGGATGAGTTAAGGCTTTTGTAGTTATCAACCACCTCTTTTAGAGCATAAATGCAGAGGTCAGTAGCCTACCATGTTTAGCCTTAAACCCAAACTGATTGTCAGTGGTATTAAAAAAGGAGCCTAATCGATCTAATAGGCAATAGGCCTATAATTATCCAAGCTCCCCACTTTTCCTGCCTTGTCCTTGATAACAGGTACCAGAGTGACAGACAACATAGAGTGTGGCAGTAATCCATGTGTCATGAGACCAGTGAAACATATGGCAAGTATAGAACCGCAACCTTAGGACTGGCATGTTTAAGATGCTCTGCAGTTGTTTGGTCTGAGCCGCCAGCTTTGTTGTCAGGTAGCTGCGTTATAGCTTGGAGAACCTCATTGGCTGTGACACCAACAGCATCACTGTCATGCATAATTCCCACTTCATAGGGGTCACTCTTAACGCAATTGAATATAGCAGAGTAGTGCTGCCTCCACACCTCTGCGATATTGTCCACACCAGAGACACCCTCCATGCTGCATGGCAAAGGAGTGTTATTTCTGTTCAGAGCTCTCACCTCCTTCCAGAACCCTGTAGCATTATGGTCAAGGAGCTTTTCAGCCATAGAGTCCGCTCTCATCATTGCTTCCTGCTTGCTAACGAAGCGTATTGCATATTTATACCTGGCATTAGTTTGCTTTTTTACGGTCCAGGAGAGGTCCCATATAGAGATAGTCAAGCATTGATATAAAACCTTGATTGATTGTGATTGTGAAAAATTATAATTTTATCTTCAAATAACAATAACATAACAGCAAGACATGATGGCACGTGCAGAGGGGGGGGGGGGGGGGGGCTAGGGGGTATATATAAAGATATTTATATTTATAAAGGGCTTGAGCACCTGCCCTTTTGCAGAAAGTGCCCTTTCTCTAAAAAACTAAACAAAACAAGGGCTCGTTTGGGGGGCCAATAAGTGCCATTGGCCCTTCAAGACGAACATTTGACAAGTAATGATACATTCCACTATCATAATGAATTATCTTTTAATCTGCCATCAGTCCGTTTTAGTTTCAGACTAATGAGAACATATTGCTTATTTTACTGTCCAATGACATGAAATGGCACAAGGGAAGGACTCCACAAAAAGACCACCCCCCAAACATTATTTTATGCAACACAAACATGGAATGAGTAAGAGCTTTACTTGTGTTCGATCATTTATTATTTGGTGTAAAAATAATAATAAATAAATACACTTTTGAATAAAAACAAAGGAATGAGTAAGAGCTGTGACATGACAACAATGGCCTCTCTTTCATAGCTAGAGCACAAAGGCCTGACTCACAGTCCTTTGACGATGCAGCCTGATCAAAGGTTTTCACTTGATTAAATCTGGCTGTTGGTGAAACTGAGGTTTGTTCTCTGAGTGAAGAGACTATGGACCCCATGTTTGCCACTGCCTTACCCCTTAATTATATCCCTAAACCTCTTTGCTTTATTCATTTATGTTTTACTATTTTTAAAAACATTTTTGAATCTAAGCTCACAAAGTGTCGATGTAGATCGGCTAGGTGAACACATTTTAAGTGTTTATTTTTTTCAAAATATAGGGCCCATCCACCACCTAACAGATTTTCATAATGTATGGGGGAATGACCTTACATAATGAAATATGTTGGGTGGAGAGATAGTCTCGATACGATAGAGAAAGCAGTGTGCACTGCAGAAATAGCAACGTCCAATAAAAGAATAGAATAAGATAAAATAAAGACAAATAACAAAGTGGTTATGGAGTTTGTTAGTCTGTAGAGTCAGTAGTGTAAGTGAGTGGATGTGTGTAAGTTAAGGTATGGTGTTGTGTGGACTGGCGGTGGATGCAAGCAATCACACGTGTTCAAGAGGAGAATGAGAGAGAATCTGAAAAGAAGATGACATGCTTTTGAAGCCTGACAAACAATGGATAACGAAGCCACTATATGCCATCATGTAACCTTTGAAAGCTAGTGTGTCCATATTACTCCATTTCCAATTCCGTTGTAGGAGTTGGACAGTGGAGGGTTCGCCCCAATTAAAGGACACAAAAGGTTTTAGTCTAATAGAAGGCTCGATCTGCCCTTAATTGTTCCTCTGAGTTGATTCACCTGTGAAGCTCACCTGTGCCCCATCGTCCTAACGACCCCCAGAGACTATATAGCCAGGCTGTCTGGCATTTGATTGCTGGTTCATATAGTTTGTGTGTCAGGGGTTTGAGTTGGTTGTTTTTGCAGTCACATCCAGTCAAATCCGGTTCAAATGTGATTTCTTTCTCAAATCTGATCTTTTGGCCCAACCGTTCATGCTGCATTTTGCAAGTGAGATCGGTTCTGTCACAGTATATGATCTGTGTGTGTTCAGACTGGCAGCCACATCCAGCCTGAATCAGACCTGTGCCGTCAAGATTGGAATCTGATTTATAAAAACAAAAACAAGTCACACTTAAGCCACATAATCGGATTCTATATATGTGACTTGTTTGACATGCTCACCAATGTAAAAAAAAAAACAAACATAAGCGACGTGAGCCACGTACGTTTTGCGAAATCATCGTTTTGCCCGTTTACCAGACGCAATGACACAACAATTATGTGTCTGTTGTAGCCCAAACATTTAAACTCTCGTAGAGGTTTTTTTTTCTTCGATTCTGACGAATTTATTGTATTTATTTATTTCACCTATAGATCCTATATGCCAGCTGTCATGACGTGCACAATAGTGATGCCAGGTTGAGTATATTCTCAAAGTTGTGCAACATGTGCTATAGCATGTGGATGTGCCTGCCTGCTTAAACAAACATGGTCGTGCCAGTGTGTCTAGTTTGTGTACGGATACGGATATAAACAAGGAGTCATTATAGAGGAAGGGTGTGTGTGTGTGTGTGTGTGTGTGTGTGTGTGTGTGTGTGTGTGTGTGTGTGTGTGTGTGTGTGTGTGTGTGTGTGGGCGGGCGGGTGGGATGAGTGCTTGTTGGTGTTGGATCGGGTAGCCATGCAAACCCCACGGTGAAGTGCAGTTGTCATAACACATCGGCACTGAGTCCAACATTGATTGAGTGATTGAAATATAGTAGGCCTATTAACAGTTTGCAGAATTACAGTGCATTTGTACAAGCACAACTCAATACAAAGACTAACTGTGAGTGGATGATGACCCAAAGAAGCATATTACACTTGTTTACAAGAGGGTCCACATTGTTCCCTGCAACATGCAGGTTGTTCCCTCTGATTTGCAGAGGTCTCTCTCTCTCTCTGTGTGTGTGTGTGTGTGTGTGTGTGTGCACGTGCTGCGTGCAATGTAGGCTATGCCCTCACGCACGCACTGAACACACAAATCAAAGGCACTATTTTTGTTGCCAGACCACAGACACTAAAATTAGTTCACCGTTTATAGGTTTATCTCAAATT
The DNA here is from genome assembly GCF_963924005.1 of Protomyctophum bolini. Taxonomy (NCBI): domain Eukaryota; kingdom Metazoa; phylum Chordata; class Actinopteri; order Myctophiformes; family Myctophidae; genus Protomyctophum; species Protomyctophum bolini. Next base: position 8,498,289 of record NC_137880.1, on the reverse strand, counting down.
AGGCTACTTTCTATATGCTGTTGCCCCCATGCACTGCAGCACTGCCCACTATTAACGTATATTTATTGGTGGAATTTGATGCGGGAGGAGGTGGAAAAAAGCAACATGTATGATATGTTCTGTTCATTTAGCTTTTGCCTCTGAGACATGTAGGCTATAGGCCTATAGTTTACAAGTCGTCACATCAGAGGATGAAACCCAGCATTCATGCATGATGCTGTTTTGTTGGCTGCCTCTTTAGGCGTGATGTGTGGGAGTCGTCATATCATCGACCATCATCATCTCTGACTAATGCACTCCCAAAATAAAATACCAGGGCTCGCCGCACCGTCGTACGGTGAAGTACAAACCATAATGCTGTATTTGCACTCATGCACTGTCTCTCTTTCTCTCTCTCTCTCTCTCTCTCTCTCTCTCTCTCTCTCTCTCTCTCTCTCTCTGGCGCGCACATCAGGCAAAGCAGTTTGTTGCACTTGCACCGCAGGGTCAGTTTATCAATCTGTGAGCATTGCAACGATGGAATGGAAGCAGCTCTGTTGCGCACGCTTTGGAACTTTTGGATAGAGAGAGAGAGAGAGAGAGAGAGAGAGAGAGAGAGAGAGAGAGAGAGAGAGAGAGAGAGAGAGAGAGATAGAGAGAGAGAGAGAGAGGCGTTTAACTTTGAATGAAACAACTAAGGCCTACTGCAACAGCAACGTAGGCCTGCAAGAACATTTGCTGGAAGCTGTCTTGTGGATGCTTTATAGGTAGGAATGTTTTAAGCCTAATTTGCTATGATTGATTGAAATGATCGATTGATTGAAATGATTGATTGATTGATTTGATGTGTGATTTGACTAGCTATTTACCAATAATACTATTTAACACGAGAGTCTTCTTTCCTATAGGCTACATTTAAATTAGAAAGATTCGTTTGGCTATTTTAGCCTATAGACTATGTGTTTATATAGCTGTCATATTTTAGACCATTCGAATAGGATATGATAGGCTTCCCATTGAAAGGGGTATTTCTTTCTTTCTTTCTTTGTGTGAGAGAACTACATAAGTTATTCTCTGCATGGGTGCATGTTGGTGACAAAAGCTATACAAAATTGCGAATTGTAAAGTTAGAGCTTAATACTAGCTGGCTACATGGCAATACAAAAAAAAGAAGCTATGCCTCTACTTTTAATAGGCTAGCAGATAAAACGCTGAATTTTAAATGAATAATATGCAATGCATACGTACACCTCTAGTTTATTTCTCAATACATAGATAGTTGATTGACAATCTCCTGTTTCTGACAGTCGTCTTTATAGTTGTGACTCGAGTCGTGTCCCTTTTGTTGTGTGTTGTTGTAATGGAGATTGTGCGCCATCTACTGGCTTTGAATGTACCATGCACACTAGTCAGCAATAACTGAACTGAAGACTGTCCTCTCTCTCTCTCTCTCTCTCTCTCTCTCTCTCTCTCTCTCTCTCTCTCTCTCTCTCTCTCTCTCTCTCTCTCTCAAAATCAAAGTGCATTAAACCACAAAAAACTAAACAACAACTAATATTTGTAAATAATTTGATTATCACCTGGGCAGATGTGTGGCCCGCTGTTAAGTGACCAGCTGCAGCTGTGTGTGTGGCCTTAGCTTGCACTCAGCTGCACTCAGCTGCCATATTTTCCCAAGGGACAATATGGCAGCCCAGCCAACCAGCACGACCACAGGATACTGTATACAGTGTCAGTACATTGGACAAACTGTACACACAGTAAACACTATACAGATATGTTTTGGTTAAAACAAAAAGGTTTTCTTTTTCCAGTAGCCTACACTGGACAAACTGTAGGCCTATACACACAGTAAACACTATAGGTCTACAGACATGTTTTGGTTAAAAACAAAAAGTTTATTTAGAAATCATTGCTATAGTGTTTGTTCAGTAACAGGAGTCTCCCAGTCTCTCTACATTTCCAGGTACAATTTCAGCCAATCGGGAGAGAGTAACTATTAATCAGCTTAAAATGTTATTCAGTGTTCCAGTTCCAAAATTGCTCAGCTCATTTCTTTGTGTCATCACTGTTGTTTAATCTGTATGCTGACTCTATCCTGATTGGATAAAATGGGTATCCCGACCTTTCTGTTTAATAACAGAGAGACAGTGAGACTCCTGTTACTGAACAAACACTATAGCAATGCAATGAGTATAGTGTGGCGCATCTCTAGTTGAATAACCAGCGATGCACCAAAACCATGTTTTCATCACTTGAAGATGACGTGGTGTCAGAACGGGACAGACTGGCCCATACTCGCCCATACCATACCGATGCCCGCACCGGTATCAATACTGCGTTAATTGGCAGTATCGGCAGCTTTTTCGATACTGGTATATCGGTATCGGAAACAACTTCAATTTTAATCAATCTGGGTCGGACTCGTTACAGGTTGATTGGCATCCATATGTTAAAACAAATGTCAAATATTTTCAGCTGGGGGATGTGCGGCCAATTGCCTATATACACATATCAATTTGGGGGTTTAATTGACATGAGAATGTTTGAGAACCACTGCTCTAATCACTATCATGTCTTTCTCTCTCTCTCTCTCTCTCTCTCTCTCCCTCCCTCATTCAGTGAGATGGGCCGCCAACGTTTGCTGTGCGTGCTGCTGTGCGTGGTGGTGGTGGCGGCAGCCGCCTCCTCCTCCGCTACAAACGGCGACCGCGACGACAGCCGCGCGTCGACAACGCGCACGCGGCAGCGCCTCCCTCTGGTGCTGAGCCGACGCACGGAGGTCTTAAGCGAACCCGTGTTCAGCGGGAGGCCGGCGGAGGAGGAGGAGGAGGAGGGAGCAGGAGGTGGAGGAACGGAGAAGAAGAGGATGTGTGGGATTGAGTGCCAAAGCGCCCTGCCGCCCCTGGGCCCGGCCCAGCAGGAGAGCGCCCTGGCATACGAGACCCTGTACGAGAATGCCACGCGCACGCTGACCCAGGTCACGCTGACCCAGGTCACGCTGACCCAGGTCACGCTGCAGGTGCGATAGAAATTATTTCTCTTCTATCTGAAGATTAGTTAGTTCAGGTTTTTGGACTTAAAGCTGTGTAGGCTATATTCTTGCCGTTAATATAGTGGTTGCAAAGGTATTCATTGAGTCCCGGAGTCCTGTGGTGGGGCTGGAGTTCTGGTCTGGGTTTTGGTGAAAATTGAGGTCTAAAAATAAATGAATCCCCCCAAAAAATATATACAATATTTGTATTGTTTACAGATTTCTACCATATATAGCACAACCTCCGTCACATTATTTGTGTCCATGCAGTATATCACAACGCCAGCAGCATCACAGAACAGCCTAAATGGTCTTATATGACCTTTTAGGATAACATCTCTGGGTACAAGAGGTGTCCAATATGACACCTCAGGAAGCTTCTGCCCCGAGGGACATACTGTAGCCCTCCTGTACTGACATACTGTAGCCCTCCAGCCTAAATGCTGTTTCTCTGCTCGAATATTCTTCCAAACATTGTCAACGCTTAACCCATTTAGAGCTGAGGGCCTGATTCTATAAAATGTCGTTTTCCGAAAAACCTATGTTTCTCTGTCAGTGGTTCTCAAACTATTTCATGTGAAGGACCCCAAAAATGACATGTGACCGGCCGCAGAGCCCCCCCCCCCCATATCTGACAATATGTTGTTCCAGGAACAAAGATCTGCACACTATTTAAAAAAACAAATAGCAGATCTACAAGCTGTATAGATCTATTAAGGTGACACAGATGTGTTCCAGGTCTTAATGCAGTTGAACGTTTCCCCCTGATGCAGGGCTTCAACCAGACCTCCACCTCCGCGACGCGCGCCGGCGGCAGCCGCGGCCGCACCAAGCGCCAGGTCTACGGCGCCGACGGCCGCTTCGTCATCTCGGACTGGCGCTTCGCGACGCGCTACCCGTTCTCGGCGGCCGTGCGCCTCTCCACGGGCTGCTCGGGCGTGCTGGTGTCGCCCCGGCACGTGCTCACGGCCGCCCACTGCGTGCACGACGGCACGGACTACCTGGCGGGCGCCCGCAGGCTCCGCGTGGGCGTGCTGCGGCTCAGGAGCAGGCGAGGAGGAGGAGGAGGAGGAGGAGGAGGAGGAGGAGGAGGAGGAGGAGGAGGAGCAGGAGGGGGGCCAGGAGGAGGAGGAGGAGGGGGGAGGAGGAGAGGAGGAGGAGGAGGAAGGAGGAGAAACGGTGGTGGGCGAGGAGGAGGACGACGCGAGGTTTTTTTTTCAATACTTTTACTTCTACTCCGCTATACGTCTCTGAGGCAAATTATACTTTGTAGATTTAGATTATTATTATTACAAAACCTACATTAACCCCATTTAGGCCTGACGTCGAAAAAATGTCTTAAAAAACCCCCCCCGTGTTTCTATGTCGGTCATTCTCAAGACATATTCATGTCAAGCACCCCAAATATAATATTGCCCGCCGACCCCCATCTGAAAATGTGTTGTTCCAGATACCCTCCCAGTAGCAAAGATTTGAGTTAAAAACTCGCTCTGTAAAAAATATATATTCAAAGATTTCAGGCACATTTTTCCAAAAATAGCAGACCTATACAAGCTCGTATACAAGTACAAGTATTACAGTACAAGCTATGAGCTTGTATACTGTAGATCTGCTATTTTACAACATGAGGCTTAAAAAAACAAAGGGGTTCCCGCCCCAAAATGGATTAAGCACTGTATACATTTCGGCCATTTGAAAATAGCCGATCTACAAGCTCACAGTGAGCTTTTCAAAAGATGGTTAAACATTTGAAAACTTCCTGCATGACTACAATGACTATACTGTTGGTGCTACAAGTACATTTTGAAGCCAATACTTTTGTGCTTTTTACTCAAGTGTATAGGCTACATTTTGAATCCCGGACATTTACTTGTATGTATGGTTCTATACATTGCAGTATAGTGACAGATACTTTTACCTACAGTAATAAATGTGAGTACTTTTTCCCACCAGCAGGAGGAAGGAGGCCCGGCGAGAGAGAGGAAGGGCGGGCGAGGCGAGCGGCGGACGAGAGGGACGAACGTCGGGCAAACCGCGCCCGAGCTGAACCGCGCGCGGCGCTCGACCGAGCCCCAGGAAAGGCAAAAAAAGCCCGTGTTCCGCTGGACGCGCGTCAAACAGACGCGCGTCCCGCGAGGCTGGATCCGGCCGGCGGAGACGAGCAGCAGCAGCGCCGACGTCAACGACGTTAACTCGGTCTCGGCCGACTACGACTACGCCCTCCTGGAGCTGAAGCGCCGCGTCTCGCAGAAGCACATGGAGGTGAGCGTCGCAGTGGGGGAGATATGGTTAGAAATATCGCCCAGACGATACCATATAATATGGGCTCCATTTTCGTCCATGCTAAACCTCTTATCCCTATAGGGCTCCACCCTCCGCCACCACTTATCCCTTATCCCTAAACGTATTTGCCTTTTGTTTTTTTTTTACTATTTTGAAAAACATTTAAAAATAGTTCAACTATACAGCCGATCTACATCGAGACATTATTTGAACTATTTTAAAAGGTTTTTTAAAATAGAAAAAAAAAAATGGCAAGTTAGTTTAGGGATAAAGGTTAAGGGATATAGCCCCTAAACTACGCCTTTTTATACTATTTTGAAAAACATTTTTGAATAGTTAAAATAGGCAATCTACATCGACACACTGTGAGCTTGGTAGACTCTTTGGATATTTTAACTATCCAAAAGTGTTTTTCAAAATAGTAAAAGAAAAAGTTTAGGGAAAAAAGTGTCCGTTTGTTTGCTGCTGGGGGAAACCTTTAACCCATTTAGGCCTGCAGGCCGATTCTTATAGAAACGCCTTCTGAAGCCTGACCCAAAGAGAATCCTATTAGGACATTTAAAAGTGAGTGCTGGTATTCTTTTCTATGTCTCTATACCTGAACCGTGCACCCGGCATACATTTATTTCACACTGCACTACTCAACTGAGTGCTCAAGTTCTTCCTTTCCTTTTTCCACATAATCGCCCCATGCAGGTGGGCGTGGCGCCAGCCGCCGCCGCCGGCCCCGCCCCCCCACTGGCCAGGATCCACTTCTCGGCCTACGACTCGGACCGGGGGGGCGCGGGGCCGAACGACGCCGGCGATGCCGGCGAGAACGTGGTGTACCGCTTCTGCTCCGTCACCCGGGAGTCGGATGACCTCATGTACCAGCAGTGTGACGCCCGGCAGGGAGCCGCCGGCGCCGGGGTCTACGTCCGCCAGCGGGCGGAGGAGGACGAGGAGGAGGAGGAGAAGGAGGCCACGTTAGGAGGAGGTGCGGTGGACGCCGGGCGAGGCAGCAGGTTCCAGCGGCGGGTCATCGGCGTGTTCTCGGGGCACCGCCGGGTGGAGCCGGAGGAGGGAGGCGGCGCAGGCGAGCGGAGGGACTTCAACGTGGCGGTGAGGATCACGCCGGCCAAGTACGCCCAGATCTGCCACTGGATCCACGGAGATCCCAGTCTGTGTCGGGAGATGTGAGGATCCAACGCTGCGCGCTGTAGTGCACGCTGCGTCTGTTTTTCGGGATCCACGGAGAGACCCCGTGTGAACAGTGATGTGTGTAGCTCTGCGAGATCCCTGCAGTCGATCCCTCCATGCAGTCCAGGGACGTGCACACATATATAGATATCAAATGGGGGGCGTCAGTGAGCCCCTGCCCTTTTACCCGTCTGAAAAACAACCGCCCTCTCCAGAGCACGAATGCAGCGTTCACTATGGCGAAAGAAATGCAAATGCCCTCCGCTCCTTTCCCATGCCAAACCGGAAGGCAAGCGTTCAGGAGAATTTGTTATTTCTCTCCTGAACTAATTTGTTTTTCGAAATCCATCTCCAGTAGATGAAGAGTGCAGGGTTGCGCCCCGAAAATAGCTGATCTACAAGCTCTCACGACGCGTTGTGATCTTGTAGATCTGCTATTTTCGCTACTTTGGGACAAGAGTGCCCTCTTATGGCATTTCAGCCCCTGCCTCTGTGACACTCTCCGCACGTCCCTGCCATGGTCTGTGTAAAGGCCAATAGTCATACTCCAGTTTGAGGTGATGGCTTATCACCGCAGTGTAGTTTTCTAAAGTTATGAAAACTACAACTACAACAACGTGGGGTGTTGTGCTAATTCGCTTATTTCCACCGAAATAAGTAGTAAAGTGTGCCGCTTGGGATATTATTTACATTATGAAGAGAGGATATATACAAAAGAATAAATGTTTTTGAGCGATGGAAATGAGCGAATTAGCACAACACCCCATAGCCCCATTCAATTCCCATTCAATTCAATGCAATTCATTGAGGGCTTATGGTAGGGGAAATAGCCAATAAGGAGCTTTTGCACAAAATAACACCTGGACCTCTTTGGTGGGGACGTAACAACTACAAAGAAAGGTAAGAAAGCCTTTCAGTATGGAATTCTCCTTGAAGTGTCCAGGGGCCAGACACTGAACCCCACATTGCCTCCAATGGTGTGTGAATGTGGGAAGCTGCTTCATCTCCCAATGTAATCCATTATTATTACTTTATCAGAATATAGAGCTTTATACAAAAAAAAAAAAAAAAAAAAAAGTTGGTTTCACAAAAAATACCAGTTACATTAGCTTTAACTCAGAGAATGATACTACGGATGTCCCGATCTTTTTTTTGTTTTGTTTTGCTATTTTAAGGGACAAACATAAACGTATTCTTAGTGATATGATGAGTCGATGAGATATGCTGCCCTATACACAGCCAAAGTGCAGTAGGATTTTGGACGCACCAATTTATTTGTATATCCCAAATAAAGTTGCCTTTCTGACTTTGGGGGTTAAACAATTACGTCAAGAACATATTTACAATTAGTGTAATATCACTTATTTGCCGATATCTCATTCGGCTGACCAGTTGAAACACTTTTAAACCCAATAACCCAATAGGGTTCTCTAATATTATTGTTTGTGATTGTTGCCAGACAACAACTCTACTAATGTTGGTAATTATCATTGTAATCCAGTGGTGGACGGTCGTATTTAGTCGGGACCCAAACTTATTTATGACCCAAATTATTTATGAATGACCCACTTAAACCTAATTTCAAATGGTGAATATGCTCACAACACTTGAGCTTGTAGATATGCTATTTTCACTTTCACTTTCACCATTTTTGGAACGTTTTGATGTTTTCTTTTACTTAAAAAAAAGTATTCTAAATTTCGATACAGCGATGCATTGCTATTGAAAAAGTAATTTGTACTTTTGAATACCTATAGTACCCACTTTGTCACCACCACTGAATACTTTAAAAAAAAAAGTATCAGATGTTATATTTATACCTGAGATATAATTATCTGGAGAAGGACTAAGACTGTATAGTACAATACGTAGGTCTGTATAGTACAATGTGTACACTGACACATCCACAGCTTTAGTTAACACGGAGAGCTCTCTGACATGTCAGGATTTCACAGTGAATGGATGGATGTTGGCAAAATGTTGGCAAAATGGACGCTTTGCTTCTTAATGTTCTGTTAACATGTTTCTGAGGTTTGAATGCTTTTAGCTGGTCATGTTAACATGTTAACTGTTAACTTGTTTCTGAGGTTTGGATGCTTTTAGCTGGTCATGTTAACATGTTAACTGTTAACTTGTTTCTGAGGTTTGGATGCTTTTAGCTGGTCATGTTAACATGTTAACTGTTAACTTGTTTCTGAGGTTTGGATGCTTTTAGCTGGTCATGTCACTAATATTGCATTGAATATGTCTGATAATTTGAAAACTAGTGAAACGGGACGTTCTAATATTGTGTGGTGTCTACTTTTAGGTATACATTTTGATACGGATGCTTTTGTACTTTTACTCAAGTACATGTTTAATTCCAGACTTTTACTTTGTAACAGAGTACTTCTACATTGCAGTATAGATACTTTTACTTAAGTAAACACTGATTATAATAATGCATTGTTGTGTTTTATTTTATAGGCGTAGCTCCTCCCCCCCTCTCTCCTTCCCACTACAGTCTGACTTTGTCTACTCTTAATAGCTGTTTTTTCCCTTTATTTTTAACATTAAATTGTGATTTAAAAACTGCTCAATTAAATGCAACTCTCCATTTGTAAAGGATAATATTGTATTGTTTTGATCTGTTATATGTATGCCATTACAGTTTTAGGCATAGTGTTAGTGAGGTTAAGTTTATGTTTTGGCATAGTGTTTGAGGTTAAGCTTATACAGTAGCTGACATACTTTTACTGAGGTCAGGGTTAGGGTTAGGATTAGGTATAGTTTTACTGAGGTTAGGGTTATGGTTAGGTTTAGGTATTTTAGGTTAGGTTAGGGGAGAATGTTCATTTGTTAATTACATTGTCTTCTTTCTAACAAGTTCAGTCTTCCATGTTTCTATATGGCTTATTGTGCATATTGTTGCTTATTGCTTATTGACCTTATGCACACCGCTGCCATCTTGCCAGCAAGGTGGTAACTAGTGCAATTTCCCATTGACAGCCCATTGCATTCATCCAATTGAAAAGTCCTATCTGATTGTATTAAACAACATCAGACTCCAACATTGCAGCTGTTCGAAAAGCTTGAATTATCCTGTCTTTATCTGCAAGTGTTTGTTTCATAAAGATCCACTGCGTAGACATGTTATGATGAGCTAATTCCTTGCAGGTGTTTTTGTTTTTGTTTTGTTGGGGAAAAAAAAGTGTTTGGAAGTGCTCATTGAATATCACTCAACGGCCCTTGAATTCGCACATAAATTATAATGCAAGGGGAAGCATGAGGTTGCTTTGTTGATAATGAGCAAAAATGGCCATGGCCAAATACATATTAATCGGTCCTTGACGTGAAAAAGAACGAGATAGGCCTAACAACGGACATATCAATGTCTTGTGTGGACACTTTTCTCCCATGGTAGGACTAGGCCTTGCTTTCTATTAGAGATAATTACTGCCATCTGTTGGTATAACCATGTAGTTGCAACTTAGACTGCACTTTCACAGTAGTAAAATGGTCTTGTATGTCTGTTCTTTATACAATTCATCATCTATTAATCAACTAGGAACTAAAGTTGTCAAACATATTATAGTGGAGTAAAAATTACATTTGCCTCTGAGTAAGTGGAATAGAAATTTAAAGTATGTATCAAGACATTTGTGTGTGAGTTTTGCAGAACCGATTGCAACACACACAAACACTAGAACATGTACGTTTTTGTTCATGTTGTTTGATGTTTAAGGTATTAAATGCAGCTGTGGATGTACACAAGCATTGTACTTAAATCTGGTTATGTACATCATCAGCTGTAATACTTCACAATATACCATTTTGTTTGTTTCTTTCCTTTTTTTTGCCTCTATGATGATTTTTTGTTTTGCTAGTATATTTGTACGTCTAATTGTTACGATGAATTAAACATGGTGGGCCCTATTGTAAACAAGTGTAATGCTTTATGGTTTCGTCCACAGTTAACAGTTTTGTCTTGAGTTGTGCTTGAAATGTACAGTAATTCTCCAATCTGTTAATAAATGCATCAATCAATCAATCAAAACTGTAATATAAAAATAAATAACATATCGACATACTGTAGGGATTTCTGATCATTGTAGCTACTTAAATAATAATAATACAATAACACAATTGACACTGGGTGGAAAAAAATGGGTTGCAAAATCGTGGGATAATTCTTTTTAATTAAAAGAATTATCACCAATACCAATGATGGGCTTCCAGTAACAAAGAATACCTTGGAATGCCCCTGTAGTAATGATAGTTAGTGTTCAGTCAGTCATGTGTCCATCATGGCAGCAGGATATTTGGTCATTTAGGGGTGGTTTGGGTTACTGGTTGGTTGGACAGGAGGCTATATAAGACTCACAGGCACACCCGAATAATTTAATTCAGTCATTTTGACTAAAACATTTTGGCTCAATAAATGTGTCCTTTTTATTATTGAAAATGTATTTAATATTGTGGGTGTTTGTTCTTAATACCGGACGGTTGTGTTTTGTATAAAGGCCGTTGCCACACCAATGATTCGCAACGAGCTACTTGCAAAACCATTACCCCCAATGGCAGTTACAAAAGTGTTGCACTGTGGACTGACCTTAAAACTGTTTTGTTGCAAGGAGTTGTGACTATAGTTGCATTGGTGCGGTCTGGCCATAACTTTAGAGAGATCATGAAACAGGGAAACTGTGGTCACTTCTAGCTTCTGTTTCCTGTATAGGGAGGTGTGTGTGTGTGTGTGTGTGTGTGTGTGTGTGTGTGTGTGTGCGTGCGTGCGTGCGTGCGTGCGTGCGTGCGAGTGCGTGTGCGTGTGCGTGTGCGTGTGTGTGTGTGTGTGCTTGTGTTGCAAGCGCATGTTCTCATTTAGGTAGTAGTGAGGATACAGACAGTATATCTTCAGTGTGTTGTGGAGAGGTCAAATAACTGCAGGAAGAATGAAGTCATAAAGGTACAAATGGCTGTAGCTAGGCATTGTGAGAAGATTGAGGTCCAGGATGAAGACCAAGACGATACAATCTACGCGAATCAAACCACCGTCACTGCAAGAACAACTAATGTAGAAATGTCTGAAGGAGGACATTATGAGAGTATTGATCTGCAAAAGAAAGACGACGCAGTCCATGAAGATCTACGGACCAAGCCCAGGAGGCAGAAGAAGCAAGAAGATCTACCGAAGATACCGCAGTCTGGTAAGATTACTGAGATTAGAAATACTGCTGTCAATACCACTGCAGGTGGTGGTATCTGGTTCCCAAAAAGTGGGTCGAGACCCCCACCGCCCAAAATAACTTCCAAAAAGAACTCGTACATTTAAAGAAAACAATGAAAATGACTTTTAAGAAGTATAGTGAACATAGCAGATCTACAAGCTCACAACACATCACGACGCAAGCTTGTAGACTGTCTACTTTCACTTGTTTGGGTCCCAGGGAGACACCAAGGTTCTGTTCTGAGTCTCGAGCTAAAACGTTTGGGAACTTCTTTCAATGTGCTGAGCATGCATAGCAGAGTCTGAACGCTATATAGGATAAAATAATATTCAGTCTTAAACCACCAAAGTGGAAAAAACGCTTACGCGTTTCGGCAAAGGACTATATCTTCCTCAGAGAGCAGATTAAAAAAGAAAATATTCACACTTGCATTTACACATGGATTAAAATTCTCAGTCGTCACGACTGATTTCAGTCATTTGGATTCCATATAGAAGCCAGCATGTCTTCTATGGAATCATGTCGCACAGTGAAAATACTCACTGTCTACAAACAACGCGTATGCGATACATTGAGAGCTTGTAGATTGGCAATGTTTGGTTATTTTTTATTTCTTTAAGATTAGAGCATTTGAAGCGCTCAAACTAGCAGTTAAGAAACATCTTCCCTGACATTTTAACAGTCTTGGATATTCCATGTAAATGCAAGGGTTTAAAGGACAACTTTAGTTTTTTTTTCAACCAAGGTTCATGTTTTATGTTGTTATTAGAGAAAGTAAAAGATGAGTGTTAATATTGTTTCATTTGCTGCTTTCTTTCGTTGTAGGGATTTTAGCTGTTTTTGACAGGGGGGCGGGGGCATTCGAGCATGGGGCTAAATATGTATTTTTTTTACACAATAGCAGCAAATGAAACAATATTAACACTCATCTTTTACTTTCTCTAATAACAACAAAACATGAACCTTGGTTGAAAAAAACTAAAGTTGTCCGTCAATCCGTGATTTCTTCACCTGATTGGCAGTACAGGATATCATATCAGGAACAATGTTACAAAAGAGGGCTGTCAAATGATTAAAAATTTTAATCAGATTAATCACAGCTTCAAAATTAATTTAATCATGATTAATCACCATTCGAACTATGTCCAAAATATGCCATGTTTTCCTGTATATTGTTGTGGAAATGGAAAGATAAATGACAGAAAGCCGATATACATTTGTTAACATACCTAGTATTCTGTTTATTTAACAAATCAACAAATAACAATGTTATTCTTCTTATTAACATAGAGAGGAACAGAACTTGAACTGTTTGCATCGGGGTTTGTAACAGTCTCTGAATCTAGCCTACACTCGGCACTGTGGGTCATCCATATAACATTTTCTTAAATAATAAACTATATGCTCTCAGGCAGACAAAAAAGAGGAGCTCCGTTACTTTGACGCATGAGCATCAATATAAATAAGAATTTTAAGGCAAACATTGGAACATTCTTTCTGTAACAGTACAGTATTTTAACTTTTTTTTTAATCAAACCAAAATAACATGGCCATTACAACATGGCCTACACATGCATGTGGCCCTCTTCTTATATACTCATGCTTCAGCCAGTTGCTCAGGCACACCAACTTGTCCACATTTTCTGAGAGCAAGGCTGCCCTTTTCTTGTTCACAATGTGACCTGCAATCGAGAAGAGCCTCTCACATGGGACTGAGGTTGCAGGAGTGGCTAGATATTTGCGAGCCAGCGGGACCAGCTTGGCATGAGCTCCTGCATGAGATGCCCACCACTGCAAGGGGCATTTCTCCGTGCTAATGGGGGGCTCTGCCCTGTACCTGTGCATGTCTCTGTCAGGCTCCATGTCTTCATTTGAATCAGAATCTGAGTCCATCTCCAGAAGAAGGCTAATTTTCTTCTTGGGTGGCCCATCTTCATCAGATGCTCTGGGTGGTTCTTCACGCAGCATGCCTCCAAGTGTGGTCCACACCGCTTCTCTCTCCGTCTTGGGCACACTCTTTAAGCCTTTAAAACGTGGATCCAGTGCTGTTGCAATCTTGAGCCTTTCATTGTTCATGTTTCTTTGGCGGGAGGCTAGGTCTTCCTTGATCTTCGCTTTAAATTTCACCACATATGCAGGGTCCTCATCAGAGACTTCCATCATGATGCAAGTGGCAGAGTGCTGGTAGTACCACAGAGCAGGAAACGTAGGTCTCCCCACCCAGAAGCTCAGTGACATACCTGCAACACACACACACACACACACACACACACACACACACACACACACACACAGGGAGAGAGGAAAGGAAAGACACGTGAATTACACAAGTTGTTACATTTAATAGTTTGTTTGTTTGTCATGTTTATTTCGAATATGCCAATAAAACAGAAACAATTCCTTGCATTTCACAAGGAAAAACAATTAAAATAAATAGTTAAAAAATAGCAAGAAGAAATAAAAGGAAAATAAAAAAGAAAGAAATCTAAGCATATCCGAAAAGTAGATTAACGTTTAATATTAATTTGATAAAATTAATTTCAGACTACAATGAATGGTCACATTATGATGAGTGAAGACAGGCTTACCGGCAGGGCTCCAGAAGGGTCTCCAGTTTCTTGAGTTTGTCCCATTCTGCGTCTGTCAGCATAGCGAGTTTATGGTTCTGTTGATCCAGGGTTGCGCGATTACAGGTGCTTTGTTGCGGACGAGGCGCTTGACCATTTCCAACGTGGAATTCCAACGCGTCCTGGACAAGGGCCTCCTCCTTCGATCCGAGTGACAGTTGCTCAGCAGTCAGCTCTGCTGCGTTTGCTGGGCTGTGCTTGAAGTGGCCAACAATTTTGCGACACTTTGCTAACGTGCCGACAAATCCGCTGTCTCACGGTGATGCTTCTCTGTATGATGTGAGCGGTACAGGGAATGTGATCGTACGGTAGAATGCGAGCCGCAGCAATCATATTGCGTGCACTGTCAGTCCCTATGGTTGTAACCTTTTTTTCAATTTCCCACTTGCGTGCTACAGTTTGGAACTGCTCTGCACATGCCTCCGCAAAGTGACGTTCCTCTGTTTTCATTATAGTTAGTGCAAAAGACTGCAATTCCCACGCTTCAGTGATTTGATGTGCAGTTACTCCCAGGTAATTTTTATTACTCACTGACGTCCAGTGGTCTCCTGTCAGGGCGACAGATTCCGCTTGAGCTGTAGCCTCTTCTTTTTTCTTTTTTTCGGTTGCATACAGCTCGTGGATTCTAGTCATTATTGTGGCTCTTGCTGGTGGTGTGTAGGATGTGTCGAGGGTCGCAACTTTCAAAACATTAGCGAGGCCCTTGTCTTCAACAATGCTAATAGGTCTACAGTCCATTGCAACCCATTTTGCAATTGTGTTGGTTAATTTATCGGAGGTGGACTTGCTTAGTGCCCTGTGTTCATTCAGGTTGGTCTGACGCAAGCCATCCGAAGCTGCCCCAACAAATGCATGTTTAGCGTTGATATGGTACTTTAAGCTTGAACAGCTTCGGTGAAAAGTCAACTGCTTAGAGCAATGCGTGCAAATTACTGCTTGCTTATTTATTGTTCCGTCTTTGTTCTTTGCAAACACAAAACCATCCATAGGCCCGACCTTTTCTTCTTGTTCCATGTTGCGTTTACTGTTTAGACCACCCGCCTTCCACTGCAGAACTAGAGTGACGCGGTGGGTTGAGTCAGTGAATGGAATTATGGGGCGTCAAAACTGCTCATGCGTTAATTGCGTGAAATATTTTAACGCAATTAATTAATGCAATTGATTAATGTCATTAACGCGTTTTTTGTGTCATTAAAAAAGAACATTGCTTTAGGAAACAGCACTAGTGTGTATTCACAAGGACTTGTGAACTTGTCTTGTATTAAATCTGTTTGTGAGTTGTCCTACTGAACCGCAACATTTCAAAGCACTTCTGGTTGGATTTAGCTAACAGGACTCTTATCTTGTTTTTGTCAAACAGGGAGATCAAGGCCTTTCAGAGTTGTTGCTGGCTGTCTGGGGATACTGTGTCTTATACGCCTGGCTGTGACCATAGTCCAGGCTGTGCACTGTGAGTATTACATAAACTACCACATCTCTCACTCAGGGATTTCTAGCTGTGAAAACTATGAAGACCACCACAGTATTAACTGTTGTATTGATTGATGTGACTTCTCTTTTTAGCCTAATTCTCACTGTTTCCCTTTCTCTTATCTTTTGTGTGTATTACTGTGCATCGGTAAAGTATGATAAAGGAAGCGGTGTTAAAAAGTGATGCACATAAAAAAAGAATAACTTCAACCAGATGTTTGACCTCATCATGAACAGAAGAACAACTGTTTATTGACACTATTCTTTGTCCTTTGTAGTCAATAAAAACCTGACCCTGGAAAATAACCAACTTAAGTCTGCCTACATGAACCTGACCCTGGAGCGTAACCAACTGGAGTCTGCCTTCATGAACCTGACCCTGGAGCGTACCCAACTGGAGTCTGCCTACATGAACCTGACCCTGGAGCGTACCCAACTGGAGTCTGCCTACATGAAGCTGACCCTGGAGCGTACCCAACTGGAGTCTGCCTACAAGAACCTGAATGTAAAGTGTCAGATAGCAGGTGAGAGATACAAGCCTTTTTGAATAAATATGAAATTGTATTCCTATTGATATTGTAATCATTAGCAGGGTAAGTCCATCACTGCTGATGTATGACAATTATCATAGAAACGTAATGTAAAACAAATAATATATAGAATAGCAGTTTTGAAACAATTTTGCAATAGCAGATATACAAGCTCACAGCTTGTATATCTTGTACATGGGGGAGGCACAAAATATGCACAACATATTTTCAGATGGAGGTCTGTGGCCAAATCATTTTGGGCGTTGTTGACATGAACAAGTTTTAGTAGTAGTGATTTAGAAGGCATTTGTAGAATCAGCCTCAGGTCTTAATAATGGGTTAAAGGAGCACTTTACCCATCTCCATACAGTATAATATATTGGTCGTCACTAATGCTCATTATAACATGGCATCATTACTGTCTACTCACTCTGTGTCTCATTGGTGGGCTGTGGACAGTTCAGAAACCTGCCCACCAATGACATCATCAATGGGGATGCTGAAATAGAAGCCATTGTTTTAGCTTCAACAGAGGGAAGAGCAATGGAAGCACAGACGATGTGTGAGGAGGATGAAATGGCATAGAGAGTTGTGGGAATAAGATCTGTATAATGTCACATGTGCAAGAGGAGTGTAAGAGTTAGGCCTAGATTATGGTTTATGACACGGGTTCCCAAAGTGGGGTCCGGGGACCCCTGGTGGTACTTGAGGGAGTTCCAGGGGGTACCTACAGTGTAGCTCAATTAGAGATAGTTAGGAACCAAATGGACCCTTATGGGTCTGTAACTCATAAGGGTCCATTTGTAACTCAGAGGTACATTAACAGTGGTTTTACTATATAAATTGGGGGTACCAGAGATAGAAATGCCATTAAATCGGGGGTCCATGAAATGAATATGTTTCAGAATCATTGCTAAAGCCGTCAAGGTCACTGGCATATGTTTTCAAATGGGGGTCTGTGGCCTAATAAATGTTGATTTGGGGGTCCGTGGCCTAATAAATGTTGATTTGGGGGTCTGTGGCCTAATAAATGTTGATTTGGGGGTCTGTGGCCTAATAAATGTTGATTTGGGGGGTCCGTGGCCTAATAAATGTTGATTTGGGGGGTCTGTGGCCTAATAAATGTTGATTTGGGGGGTCCGTGGCCTAATAAATGTTGATTTGGGGGGTCCGTGGCCTAATAAATGTTGATTTGGGGGTCTGTGGCCTAATAAATGTTGATTTGGGGGTCCGTGGCCTAATAAATGTTGATTTGGGGGGTCTGTGGCCTAATAAATGTTGATTTGGGGGGTCCGTGGCCTAATAAATGTTGATTTGGGGGTCCTTGACAAAAAGAGTTTGGGAACCACTGGTTTATGACATACTTATATACTTTTCTTAAGTCAAAGTAGCAATACCATAATTATTACAATCCAGTATGTCTAGGGGTGGAAAAGGGTTCAGAATCCACCAGTAAATCTCCTGTTTGATGTTTCTAGAGTCGTGTCCCAGTGGATGGAAGAAGTTTGGATGCAGCTGTTACTACAGAACTACTGGAGGGAAAACATGGCAGGGAGGTAGAGAGTACTGTCAGAATCAAGGAGCTGATCTGGTGGTCATCAACAGTGGAGAAGAACAGGTTAGTGTGTGTGCGTGTGTATGTGCGTGTGCGTGCGTCGGTTGTGTATGTGTCTGTGTGCCCGTGTGCGCGCTTCGTGCATGTGTGTGCCCT
>NC_137880.1:8470272-8477772 GCF_963924005.1 Protomyctophum bolini | reverse complement strand
CATGTTTATAGGGTCAAAATAAGTAAATCAATATGTTGTTCCACAGTAGTAGCTTTATAGTAGCAGTAGATTTATCACACATTGTTATTTTCACCTACAGCATATACATGATAGGTGAATAGGTATAAATGTATTGAATATCACCATGACACTTCGCCAGTTGATTACTTACACGAATACGTTTTTATATTGTACACCAGGGTTCAACCCTGGTGTAAAAGGTTCAACTCTGGTGTAAAAGGTTCAACTCTGGTGTAAAAGGTTCAACCCCGGTGTAAAAGGTTCAACCCTGGTGTAAAAGGTTCAACTCTGGTGTAAAAGGTTCAACTCTGGTGTAAAAGGTTCAACCATGGTGTAAAAGGTTCAACCCTTGTGTAAAATGTTCAACCCTTGTGTAAAAGGGGCCTGTGTGTAATGTTGTCACAGCTGTAGTGTAAATGTAAATGTGACTGTTGAAGATTATTGTTAATTCATAATTCACAGTAACCCAGCTTTTTATTAACTATGCAGTTCAAAATAAAACTTTGCTTGAATGTATTTGTCTGTAGTTTTAGTGTTTTAGTTCACCCTTTGTCAGCCTTCTGATTGGTCCCTGACTAACTAACCAGCAGGCTCTTCTGCCCTGGTTCCGCCTAGTTTAGGTTGAATTTGCTAAAACATAATCTTTGGAAAAAACAAAAAAACAAACACGATATGCCCAGTCACCATGCTGCAGCTGTGATGTTCCTTTTTACTGATACCAAGTTTAAAATAAGAATTGAATGCACAGAATATCAATACGAAGCAACTGAAAATTCTGTTGGTAGTTCCCAATGGACGTATAGTGTGCAGGCGCGTCCGGAATCACGCTCAACGTAAACAGGAAGTAAACAAGGAAGGGGGGAAACCGGGAAATGGCGTTGGGCCACTTTCGGGAGACGAGCTCAGGGCCAGCTGTCTCGCTTGTTTGTTAAAAAATGGGTTACCTACATAACCTATAATGTTATCTCTTTTTCTATTTATTGAAAAGTAACAGTTTTAGACACAATGAGGTTTCCACCAGACAGCTTTCTTTTTCCCCTTGAAACATCTTTATGGTATATAAATCAGAGCAGTGTTTGGGTTCAAGGAAGAGGAATGAGAACATTGTCTTTGTGTAAACGTTGCATAATAATTACATACTGTACAAGTACAACAATAAACGCCCCTAAATGGACTAAACTAAAGTATTCCAGTTAGTACCAGTATATTGGTACAATACGTTGGCAACATCATCCAAAAATGATCCATTCAAGATAACGAGGGAATCTACTTGGAATTAGGCAATTCACATATTAATAGCTTAGTTATAGGTTCCATAATTAGTCTCACATAGCCAGACAACTATTACACAATGATGAGCACTCAGAATGCTACTGTGTATAGAGTCTGGAACTACACCACCCAGAATGCTATATAGAGTCTGGAACTACACCACCCAGAATGCTATATAGAGTCTGGAACTACACCACCCAGAATGCTATATAGAGTCTGGAACTACACCACCCAAAGGCAGAGGAAGGAAGCTGTCATCTGTTCACCAACATAGATTTAAAAGTACCTTTAAATCCTATTTTTGAATTCCCATGTCTGCTAAACTTCGACTCATTTGATTTACAGTAGGACACATTTACGTTACTGTAAAGGCACACGAGAGTTCCACAATAACCATGATTATCTTTTGTTACAGTAACAGTTGTTTCAATAAAGTATGAAACTATGAAAGCAAAGCATGACTTAATAAACCCCCTTCCCATTGGTAGTGCAGTGGCTCCCAACCTTTCTTTCATTCTTACATCTGACATGCATGCACTGACATGCTAACCACTTTAAGGCCTTTCCTCCTACGACGAATAGGTCAAATATGACCTATTAGTGCGTTTCACTGTGGTGTTACATGAAGGAGTTAGCTATGATTTAGTGCGTTTCACTGTGGTGTTACATGAAGGAGTTAGCTATGATTTTGCGCAACAACATTTTTGGACCACGGGTATCTCTACTCACTGGGCCTTTACTAGGCGCCTTATGTCTAATGTTATTATTAGTCATTATTTATTATTTTGAAAAACATTAAAACAGGGAAAGCATCTGCTCACCATCGTGTCACTTTGGGCCACGGCTGCAAAGCTTGTACATCTGCCTTTTTTGTGAACTACTGATTTAGAAAAGTACCTAATATAAGTATATAGGCATAAGTAGGGATGGGTACCAAAACTCGGTTCCATGCAGGAACCGATAACAACATGCTGGGTACCGGCGGGTAACCATTTTCGGTTCCTAGACGCAGAGTCACGCACTATTTATTTATTTAAGGACCCGCTATGCGCTTGTGTGGGCAAGATAGCATTGTGTGGGTTAAGATAGCATTGTGTGGGTTAAGATAGCATTGTGTGGGTTAAGATAGCATTTTTAGGGAAAGCATATCAAAACGCCACCGGGCACACCTCCAGCCGCAAATAAAGGAGTCAGCATGTATAGTGGGTATAGTAGTTATAGATAATGGAAGCTGCTAAATGCGTAATTCACGGGTGGTGGTAAGGCTGCTAAGGCAGGGTATAAGACAGACTGTATTATCACCAAATGTTGAATAAAGGAGAGGATGTTACTCTATTCATTACATGATTGATTGAAATTGACTGAGGCTTAAAAAGAATAAAGCTTTTTGTTAAATAAACATTTGGCATCTTATTTAAGTATGTCACGTGGGCAACCCGTGCCCTATATACAAAGACACTTGAAACTGCTTTCTATAACATGCAAGGACTAATGTTTTAAACTTGTGTATGGAAAACTGTGTGTTTACTGATTGTTTGCTAATTGTCTCTCCTGCACTGCTGGTGGCATTGCCCTTGATTTAGGAAGGGGCCAAGTGCTATGCAGGGGAGGGGGGGGGGGGGGGGTTACTACTTATGCTTTGAGTATTTGTCATTGAGTGTTCATGCTTATTTATATTTGTTTAATGGTAACACATCTTTAGTATGTTTAGGTTACTTTTATACAAGGGATTATTTATGGCAGTATTTATTTAGTATTTAGTATTTATTGAGAAGAAAGGTTGCTAATTGCTCTGTGTCCTGTGGTATGATCCACCCCTATTTAAGGGAGGCTGCAGGGACAAGTGGGTTAGTTGGTTGTGGGCTTTAACACGGGTAACAGTCCTATGTGATCTTGTTCAATTGTGTTTGCCTAAGTATTTGTTCTGTTGGTCTATTGTTGGCCAGTATTTAGTTTGTGTATGTGAATTGCACTGAAGAAAACTGTCTGGAGGTTGGGGGAGGAGTTTGGGGAAAATAAAAGCCCTTAACGAACATTTCTGACTGTTCTTGGAGCCTTGGCCGTTCGGGCAACTTCACAAAGTAATTTTATAGCATTTTAGAAGCGTAATAGGGAAGCGTTAGGAACGGGTCAGGGTGGTGGTCCCTGGTTCATAGTCAGATGAAAACCCATGCCATACCCCAAACCGTCTCCCGTAATTGAGACTATAGAGCTCTCTTAAGTCAATTGTAATCGTTAGACTCGCACAAGACCATGACTTACAAGAGATTGGGTGATAAATAAAGCGATTACCAACTAAAATGGAAGAAGAACTAGTGAATCTCAACAATCAGACAAAGATAAGAGGGCTGTGCAAGGGTTAGAATAGGCGAGGAAGTGATGTAATGAAAGAGCACACAGACTCAGAGAGCGAGGCCATGGCTTCCGACATCTACATTAACACTATACAACCATGGCAGTATAATACGCGTGTGTGCGTGTCATATGGACACATAGACAGACAAAAAACTAAACGACACAACACAACATACAAGAATACATACAACAACTGCAAACTGCACAGAGTACTTAAGTGGAACATTGGTTACTTAATAGCCGTGTTAATGATATATTAATTATAGTGATGATTAGTCATGAACAGGTATAGTCTCAAGGTGAGAGGAGAGCGCAGTTTTAAACAGACTAAAATAAGTTATTGACCGAATATGAACAGTCAGTGGGAGCTAATGATTTTTCGGCCAACTGAATTGGTTACCCTTGTTGGAACTGTAAAATAAATCTGTGCACAATGTCTCAGTTGGTGTTGAGAGTCGTAGGGGTCCATATACTGTTTTACATACTATAACAATCAGTGCTGCTGTCATCTTACGCCCAGGACGACCCTCCTGGGGGTCTCGACCAAAAATGTTTGAG
The DNA here is from genome assembly GCF_963924005.1 of Protomyctophum bolini. Classification (NCBI taxonomy): domain Eukaryota; kingdom Metazoa; phylum Chordata; class Actinopteri; order Myctophiformes; family Myctophidae; genus Protomyctophum; species Protomyctophum bolini. The sequence goes on along the minus strand of NC_137880.1, from coordinate 8,473,566 downwards.
AACCACTGCTCTAGTTGGCTGTGACTGAACACACACACACACACACACACACACACACACACACACACACACACACACACACACACACACACACACGCAATCATCATTTCACTTTCCCTTCACTTTGTATTCGTTCTACATGTTGGACAACTGTGTGAGGGTTGTGTGAGAGATCACGAAGCTACAGGAAAATCGTGGTCACCTCTAGCTTCCGTTCTCACTGTGGTTGAAGAAAGAAGAAAGGTTTGTGTGTGTGTGTGTGTGTGTGTGTGTGTGTGTGTGTGTGTGTGTGTGTGTGTGTGTGTGTGTGTGTGTGACTGACTGTGGCTCATTTTCATTGGTACAGTCATCTGTTAAATGTGATATGAAAGTGCCATAGAACATTTAGGGTAGTGAGGATACAGTTGTTGTGAAGAGGTCCAAATACTGCAGGCATAATTGAAGTCATAAAGGTAGAAATGGCTGTAGCGAGGCATTCTGACAACATTGAGGTCCATGATTATGAGAATGAAACCACCGTCACTGGAACAACTAATGTAGAAATGTCTGAAGGAGGACATTATGAGAGTCTTGATCTGCAAAAGAAAGACGACGCAGTCCATGAAGATCTACGGACCAAGCCCAGGAAGGACAAAGGCCTACCGAAGAAGATACGGCAGTCTGGTGAGATTACTGAGACAAAACATACTGCTGTTAATCTGCTGGTACTGTATCTGTTTATTTAATCCCACCACCTTTTCCCTACGAGTTCTGTTCTCCCCTGGAGGTATATATAAAGGAAAGTAAAATATGAAAAAAAAAAAAAAGATCTTCCAAAAGGAACATATTTAAAAATATGTTGAAAAAGTGGCTGATGGGCAAGTTATAATATATCTATTTATTGTCTTTTGTTTATTGATCTATGATGGCCGGTTGTAAATGTCATTAGTATTGTAATGTTAGTACACATGTTCTTCTTATGCTGTAACTATTTATTTATTTATTTGGATCACAATGGAAACTAGAAAGGTCGCAATTTTAAAAAACTGCATGCAATCCTGACAATTCTGTACTGCTCTTCTATGAATTGTATCATGACTATATCAAATAAATCTAATCAAATCAAATCAAATCAAAAACTCGTACATTTAAAGAAAACAATTAAAACAACTTTTAAGAAGTAGTGAACATAGCAGATCTACAAGCTCACAACACGTTATACGATGCAAGCTTGTAGATTGACCACTTTCACTTGTTTGGGTCCTATCATCACGTTTCTGTCTTGAGTCTCGAGCTAAACAGTTTGGGAACTTCTTTCAATGTGCTGAGCAGGGATAGCAGAGTCTGAACGGCAAGATACAATATTATTCACTCAGTCATAAACCACCAAAGTTGAAAAAGCGACACTCCAAAATAAATAAATGATGCAAGAATGGCTCAGTTCTCTATTGAGAACGCTTACGTGTTTCGGAAAAAGCCTTCCTTGTGAACAACAAGGGTGAACAAGAAAAGTATCCACACATTTTTTGGGCGTAGTGATATGCACACAAAAAACATAGTTCCGTATTATAGAGGGGTAAAAAATGAACGAAAGTTGCACTAATATATTAGAAATAGGTCAACAATACAAATTACGTTAGTTTTGTGGATTAATTTACTTTTACTGCGTGGCCCCCTGTGCCCCTCGCAAAATGACCGGAACTACTTAACATTTCACCAAAACCAGAGCAGAACTCCCACCACGGGACTCAGGCAATCAATTAATACAGTTGCAACCACTATATTAATGGAAAGTATTTCATACAGCTTAAGTTAAAAAATCTGAACTATCCCTTTAATCCGTTTTTACATTTTAAATGTTTTCAATCTATTTGTGAGTTGTCCTACTGAACCGCAACATTTCAAAGCACTTCTGGTTGGATTTAGCTAACAGGACTCTTATCTTGTTTTTGTCAAACAGGGAGATCAAGGCCTTTCAGAGTGGTTGCTGGCTGTCTGGGGCTACTGTGTTTTATACGCCTGACTGTGACCATAGTCCAGGCTGTGCACTGTGAGTATTACATAAACTACCACATCTCTCACTCAGGGATTTCTAGCTGTGAAAACTATGAAGACCACCACAGTATTAACTGTTGTATTGATTGATTGATGTGACTTCTCTTTTTAACCTAATTCTCACTGTTTCCCTTTCTCTTATCTTTTGTGTGTATTACTGTGCATCGGTAAAGTATGATAAAGGAAGCGGTGTTAAGAAGTGATGCACATAAAAAAGAATAACTTCAACCAGATGTTTGACCTCATCATGAACAGAAGAACAACTGTTTATTGACACTATTCTTTGTCCTTTGTAGTCAATAAAAACCTGACCCTGGAAAATACCAAACTTAAGTCTGCCTACATGAACCTGACCCTGGAGCGTACCCAACTGGAGTCTGCCTTCATGAACCTGACCCTGGAGCGTACCCAACTGGAGTCTGCCTACATGAAGCTGACCCTGGAGCGTACCCAACTGGAGTCTGCCTACAAGAACCTGAATGTAAAGTGTCAGATAGCAGGTGAGAGATACAAGCCTTTTTGAATAAATATGAAATTGTATTCCTATTGATATTGTAATCATTAGCAGGGTAAGCCCATCGCTGCTGATGTATGACAATTATCATAGAAACGTAATGTAAAACAAATAATATATAGAATAGCAGTTTTGAAACAATTTTGCAATAGCAGATATACAAGCTCACAGCTTGTATATCTTGTACATGGGGGAGGCACAAAATATGCACAACATATTTTCAGATGGAGGTCTGTGGCCAAATCATTTTGGGCGTTGTTGACATGAACAAGTTTTAGTAGTACTGATTTAGAGGCATTTGTAGAATCAGCCTCAGGTCTTAATAATGGGTTAAAGGAGCACTTTATCCATCTCCATACAGTATAATATATTGGTCGTCACTAATGCTCATTATAACATGGCATCATTACTGTCTACTCACTCTGTGTCTCATTGGTGGGCTGTGGACAGTTCAGAAACCTGCCCACCAATGACATCATCAATGGGGATGCTGAAATAGAAGCCATTGTTTTAGCTTCAACAGAGGGAAGAGCAATGGAAGCACAGACGATGTGTGAGGAGGATGAAATGGCATAGAGAGTTGTGGGAATAAGATCTGTATAATGTCACATGTGCAAGAGGAGTGTAAGAGTTAGGCCTAGATTATGGTTTATGACACGGGTTCCCAAAGTGGGGTCCGGGGACCCCTGGTGGTACTTGAGGGAGTTCCAGGGGGTACCTATACAGTGTAGCTCAATTAGAGATAG
>NC_137880.1:8447772-8465272 GCF_963924005.1 Protomyctophum bolini | reverse complement strand
TATCAGTCTTGTTCCCCAGTCAGTCTCCTTGTCCGGTCATTGTTTTCGTGTCACTTCTTTGTTCAGTTCAGTGTATGTGACGTTTTCGCAGTTATTTTGTAATAAATCACCCAAATCTTTGGGATTTGCTGTCCTGGATTGCTGTCACGAATCAATAGTGCGGATTGGCCTTCACACAACAACACACAACTGTGTGGGATTACGGTAAGAACAAACACTCACAATGTTAATAAAAATCACACACGTGTGAACTGTGAAGTGACATTTCAACTAACTACTGTAGCATACATATTACTCTTACTGGCTATATATGGCCTTTTTCCTCAGGTCCCTGCAGGCTTTCTCTAGATAATTTTCCAATTTAAATAAGTATAATTTTCAAATAAACAGTTAATAAGTTGTGCATCATTCATATCCATCATATTAACATAGTTTATATTATTAATTAAACAACACTTCTCTAACCGCACCATGAAAAGGACAGTACACAACACACAATGATGCTCATTCTCTATTTCATTGAGATCACACATTTGGCAGATTCTTCATCTAGCCCAACATAACGACCCATTTCAATATAAATTGGCAGTAGGCTATACCTCCTCTAATCTGGGCACAAAGTGATCTTTTTTTCTTTGGCAGATTAAATCAAACATAGTTTTCAGTATTTGATTTCCCTATATGTACGTCATTTTGGTTTGCTCCAGATCTCTTCTGTCCAAGTATCTATCTCCCTTATATCCCCACAATATTAACCTGCTCCAATCCAAGAAACACAATCCGCAATTCCATTCCATATTCACAGAACATAGTAGTAGTAATACACGTATTCGGTACACAAATTCACAAAAACACACACAAGTCACTGATCAGGTGGTTTTATTTTCAAGGAAGATGCAGCAGTTATTATACTACGACTTTTTTTTTACATGAGAGACAAGTATCTCTGCAGTACAAAGATACAAGTTGAATAACAAAAAATACAGATGGATTAAAATAAAATAAAATAAAAATAAATTTAGCCTTTCTTTCTTTCATGTAGATTATATCCAGGATAAAACACAACATGATCAGACCCCATTACGTGGATAGTACATTAAAAAATATATATTTAAAGTTAAAATTGCCATGTTGTATACAGTATAGTTACAGTATTATTAAAATAAAAGCCATATAAGTATTTCCATGTTTTCACAATTCACCAAGACTTTTGGCTGCATATAGGTTTACAACGCAGAAGAAGACATGCACGTGCAGAGGCTACAGACTGTTAACTTACCGGTATAAACGTATGAATAGAGTGACCTCATTACCATTGTCGATAAAGTTATTGAACAATTGAATTACTATAGTAAATTAAATGCGTAACTCTGGTCCATAGCCTATACTGTTGCCTTTAATGCAAGGCAGCAAGAGCATTAAGGCTATAATGGATCTGAGCTATAGTAAATGTGTATTGAACTTAAGTTGTGTAATGCACTTTTAAAAACTACTAATTTTAGGAAATTAATTATTGTTAGATTCTTAGATATTTTTATGTAAATAGGGTGTAGGGGTTTTTTTTTAACCCATTTTGGGGCGGGAACCCCTTTTGGTGTTTTAACTTATGCTATGCTTTAGCTACTGGAAAAAAAGCAGATCTACAAGCTCATAGCGCGGCACCGAGTGCCGCGCTATGAACTTGTAGGTCTGCTATTTTTGAAACATTGTGAAAATGTGCTGCCTGAAATCTTTGAATAGTAGCCTATATATTCTTTCAGAGTTTCAGTTTTTAACTCAAATCTTTGCTTCTGGGGGTGTCCCTGGAACAACATACTTTGAAATATTGAGAACCACTGATATAGAAACAAAATGTCGACGTCAGGCCCAAATGGGTTACGGTTAAGGTTAACGAGCCTGAATAGAAGAAGCGACTCGTCTCACCCGTCATAAACTTCCACGGTCATGACGGGCGTGCGCGTGTTAGTCATCGTGGCCTTGACGGTAAAACTACCGTCCGTGTAGGTGATGACTCGCGCCGCCCTACCAAACAAGCCCTCGCGCTTGTAGTACATCTCGCGGTAAAGCTTGCGATTGCACACCTTGTACTTGTGGAAGAGTCCCGCCGCGAACCAGTTGGAGTGGAAGAGGAAATTGAAGGGCACGGAGAACATGACGGCCAGTTTCCTGTCGACTCTGTTGGTCCTGGTGTCGACGAGGTCGTAGGTCAAGACGCCGGCGGTGCCCCTCGCGGAGCGCGGCGTCTTGCGGAACTGCATGCGCGACTCCATTATCGGTGCCGATGTTGCGCGGCATGAAAGGCACGGCGCTCGAGCCTCTGGCCATGGACAGCCTAAGAGGTATAGGAGGAAAGAATATATAATGTTTAGAGATTGTAAAAAGAAAGAGAGGTCGCACAGCCCGTGTAGTCACGATGCAATACACTTTTGTTAAACCACCGTTTCGGCAATAAAATGCCTTCTTCAGGGTGTGACAGCCAGGAATGGTAAAACTGCCATGTTATATATATATATATAATTAGCTAAATACATTAAAACCATATAAAGACCCACAAACAGCATTATAAATCCCTAAAAACCTGCTCCCTGCATGGTTACAAGACCAAAGGGAGTATAACTGATTAACAAAATAAACGAATACATGTATTACAAAAGAATAAAATAAACAAGTAGCCTATATACCTGGGGTTCTGGAGTTTATGGGAAGTACAGTAATTCCTCAGCACAATGTCGCACTGGCGCCGATGAGTGAACCTTGAAATGTACCTGCGTATACGAAAGCATCACTCACAGTGGTGCTTAGACATAATATATACATGAACGTATACAGTATATCACCGACATGATGAGTGGAAGGTATAATGGCCTGGGAAAGGGAAGAGAGAGAGAGGGCTGTATTTTGCGTGTCTTAAGTACCAGGTCTTATTCCCTAACTTGAGTAAACTAAAGACCTGGAGGCGTGATCAATGCCATTTGGCTATTCCGAGTGGCCAAAGAGCATTGATCACGCCTCCAGGTCTTTAGTTTACTCAAGTTAGGTAATAAGACCTGGTACTTAAGACACGCAAAATACAGCCCTCAGAGAGTGCAAAGACAATGTTAGTCAAGGATTTTGACTTCTTCTTCTCACCCAGTGATTGATTGCCCAGTACAGATTCATAATCTGATTTGTATTTCTTCATACAAAAATAATCCACTTTTCTCATTTTGGATTCACATTATACACACAAAATGAGTTCCTGGATGTTCATTTAGACTTTAAGAAGACGAGAAACACGCATTTTGTTCTGAACTATAGATGGAAGATATACTCTAGTCTAAAACATAGATTGTATGATGCATCATCAAAAGTCCAAATCAATGGTAACTGGACAACTCCTCATTTGGAATTGAGGCTTTATAGTGCGGAACTGGCTCTAGTTTATTTAGCCAGTTCAAATAAATACTATTAAGTTAAGTACTTATAAACACCACAACACATATCCTCAGCATCCTTTCTCAGACACAAACATGTTTAGCATGTGCTGTACAAAGACTGCTATATTCATTGTTATTATTAGCCTAGCTGGACATATAACATAACAACTATTGGTTTGTACCAGAATGCCTTGTTTACATGAAAGAAACAATGTTCTTACCTGGAATCAGAAAGTAGCGCAGCCTGAGTTCTTTGAGAGCTTCTTATTATTTGAAGCAATTGACCAGCAATATATATAGCCTCATGGGGCAGGGCCCTCTTCCAAATAGGCCCCTCCTTTTCTACAAGAGATGGAGAAAAGATGCCACAGGATAAACCAACCCGGGACGTGCGCCTTATTCTTCAATTAAACAAAGACACAACTGAGTTGGTGCAGGGAAGACAGGGGTTCCCCGCCCAGAATGGGTTAAAAGTCAGTGCCCAACTCCAATCGGTGATGTTAAACACCTCTAGCCAATTAAAAACCCTTGTTGTGGTCATATAGACTCAGACCTATACTGTAATCTAACAGCCACATTAACACAAAAGTCAGCCACAAAGTCAGCCTACTATCAACAAAAAATATAATTAAAGTATGGTAGAGGATATAGAAATCGGCAGGATGTAGAAAAACGTCACGTATTCATCTTCAGTAGACTCGGAGGGACAAATTTTGTTCAATGCGAAAATCCATCGTATAATACCGCATCTCCACTAGGTAAATAGCTGATCTACAAGCTCTCAACGCGTCGCAGCGTGACGCGGCGTGAGCTTGTAGATCTGCTATATTTTCGCTGCTTTTGTCTCCCTAAAAATCAAACAGACGACTGCAGTTGATTCAGAACGCTAGCTGCTCGAGTCCTTAATAATACCAATACAGTGGAGCATATCACTCCAGTTCCCACTGGCTCCCTCTGTGTCAAATAAGTGATTTCAAAATGTTGGTGTATATAAAGCTTTGAATGGTTTATGGCCAAAAGACATCATGTACTGAACGTGTATGACAAACCAACCGCAAATAAACCAACCACGAAATAAACATTAACGCAGCATTTATGCACCACATAATCTGGATTAAACTCCCAGGGAAAAAAAAGCAGGTCTGCTGCCACTCTGATTCATTTTAAAACACAACTAAAGACCTTTCTGTTTGCTATTGCCTTCGATTGAGTAACCTTTTTCCTTCTCTTCTGCACTGCAACTGCATCTATACCATGTTTACTTCTTTTGTTTTATGCATCCTAATGTAATTATTGTATAATTGTGTTTCCTCGATGTTCTGTGTAAAGCACATTCATTGAATATTGCCTTGTTGTTGTTGAAATGTGCTATAGGCCTACAAATAAAACTGCCTTGCCTTGCCTTGACAATAAATACCCTAAAATGTGCAATATAGTAATATGACTGGAAATTCAATTCCGGCATTTTAACTTTAACTTGCCAAGCCTTCATAAGAAAACACTGACATATGTTTCTATGTCAGTCGTTCTTTGATTTTTCAATAGCTAACACCAAAAGGGGTTCGCGCCCAAAATGGGTTAAGTCAGAGGCAATTTAAATTATAGCGGCTCTCATATAATGTTATGTATTGTTACATAATACAAATAATAAAGTGTCGAAAGCGCATAACCAGCTGAACAGTCAGTCTATCATATAGTAAAGTATAAGTTCACTAAAGTAAACGGCCCCAGCACGATAAGCTACTATAGTGTACCCGCATACGGCCTGTTTTGAAACCGAATATACAAAAGATATTTCAACACTACTTGTTTTCTTTCACTTTAAAGGAGGAAACTGATGACAAAAAGATACAAAAAGAGAGAACTATGACTCATTTCCACTTCATGTTGACATATCCGTGGTGCAGTAGATCACATCATGGAGATGCGGTCTGGTACGCTCTTAACCCATTCAGACCTGAAGACTTTTCTACAAATAAATCATAAATCCTGACAGTTCTCTGAAAAATGTTTCTATGTCAGTCATTCTTAAAGTTTTTCATGTCAAGGGCCCCAAAAACTACATGTAATTATGGCCGCCGACCCCCCATCTGAAAAAATAGCTTGTATAGAACTGCTATTTTTCAATAGCTAAAGTATAACATGATTCTTAAAACACCAAAAGGGGTTCCCGCCCGTCGCTGTACACCATTGGTTCTCAGAGTCGGGGTCTCAGCATGGTCCTTAGAAGGGTAGAAACTAAAATCAGCCAGAGAATGTATCATTCATATACTGTAGAGTACTGTAGCTGCGTGAATAAACATACAATTTGATAGCATACAGTAGATCACCCGCAGGTTTTATGGTCTTTCAATCCCCACACGTGTGCGTGCGTGCGTGCGTGCGTGCATGTATTTTAAGTGTTGCAACACTTTTAACGGTAATATCGTATATCGTATCGATATCGCAATATTTGGCATAAATACAGAGATATGAACTTTTGCCCATATCGTGCAGCCCTACTTGCTATAGTATAGACGGAGTTACGACAACTCCGTTCACTTCATGGGGCCAGTCCTCTTCTACATAGACTCCTATTGGCGAATAGGGACACCGGAGGTTTGCGGAATGCATTGGAGTCTATGGGCTCGCGCGAGAGCATGAACCTGTTTTCTGCCCCCTCAATGTCGCAACTCTGTCTATAGGTGTCATAATTGACAATAAACTCAATTGGAAATCTCACATTTAAAGAACCAAACTCTCGAAAACAATTGCAATATTATACAAGATGAGACCAATTCTGGACCAGAAGGGTCACTCCACTTACTGTATTGCTCCCTCGTACTTCCGCACATCTGGAAGTTACGGGGGAGCAACTATCAAACAAACATCAACCCTATATTCTTACTTCAAAAGAAAGCAATCAGAATTATAAATCACGCCGATTACTATGCACCAACAAATCCACTTTTTATACAGTCACATACACTAAAATTACATGACTACACAACAGCAGTCGGAATGTACAAAGCGCATAACAGACTTCTTCCGGGCTGTAACCAGGAACTGTTTGAGGCTAGAGATAGCAGGTATAATCTTAGGGGATTTGGCATCTTTAAGGGGACAAAGGCAAGAACAAACAAAGAAGGGAGATGCTTAACTGTCAGAGGGGTGAATCTGTGGAACGGCCTGGACAATGTACTAAAAAAACGTGCAGTTCAATCTATACATTTAAAAGAATGTATAAAATCAAAAATAATAAGTACAAAACATTAACAACATAGTTTGCCACCTTTAAACCATAACTTATTATAGTACATACTCATTAAGATATAGTAATGCTAAAGCTGTAGAATAATCTTTATTTTTTTGTATTATTATTTTTGTTGGTGTACTGTAAATAGGATAGGCAAAATAAGCCACTGGCTTCAGCCTATACCTTTTTGGTTGAAATACTAAGACATATAATGATAATGATCAAATGTAATCAATGCAATGTGTTCATTCTATGACCCAAAATAAACTAAACTGAACGGAACTGAACTGAACTGAATATACTCTATGGCTCTGTTGTAATCCAAACGTACATACACGTGTTGTGTGGGTATATATGGGGTGGCCTGGCTGGGTGTATGACTTGACTACCGCGGCCTGAACGATTCAGCCCTGCAGCCCTGGTGTGAGATAATGATCTGGACAACAGATGTCAATATGAAGTCGAGGATAACATTGACCACTTCTTTGTATAGTCATACTTAACTCTTAATCTTTTATGTCATCAGACGGACAGCTTGGTCATATACTTCTCTCTTTGTTGAAGTTCCGTTGTAACTCATCCTCCTGCTGTTAACCCAGTGGAGGAAAGTAACTAAGTACATTTACTCAAATACTGTACTTAAGTATAATTCTGAGGTATCTGTACTTTACTTGAGTGTATTCCAATTTCCAATACTTTTACATCTATACATCTCGGAGCCAAAATGTTTACTTTTACTCCACTACAATTATAGTTACTTTGGAGATTTACGTTGATTAGAAAAACATACATTACTGTAACCACTTCAACCCTATATATACATTTCGACCATTTGAAAATAGCTGATCTACAAGCTCACAATGCGTCGCGATGCGTCGTGTGCGACCTCTCTTTTCTATTCAAACATGAATATAAATAGCATGTAGCATGTAACATGTATAGGATATGATCGGTCCTATACACACACACCTTGCATCATGATTAGTATTACATGCTGATGGTGATCACACCATATTCTACGCAATGTATTTAAATATAAGTATTGAAATATTCACTGTGTGTCTCAGTACAGTTTGTATTTGATGTTTAAAGGGTTAGTTAAGACTTTTTAGACTTAAAGCTGTAGGAAAGACTTGCCATTAATAGAGTGGTTGCATCCACCATGTATGGCATAATAGGCCTACTTCCGAGTGTTTCACCCGGACCAGAAGCCTTTATTTGCCATACATGTAACATGTTAGGACTTTGTTTCGGTATATTAGTTACCACAGCTGCCATGGACGGTGCTATATTGGAGGATACCACCCCTAATACTGTATGCCCTATCCCTATAACCTTAATATAGCATCTGATTGATGGCAGAAACACAAAGATTTTTTTTCTTTTTCCATCATTAGAAATGAATTCAGTCCAAAAGGGAGTTAATACCTATAGCCTGGGTAAACCCACTCCCCCTGCTGGACAACATTTCATTCTGCCAGGAGGGGTGGGAGGGGTTTAGCCAGGCTAGTTTAATACCAGCTTTAACCTCACAGAAACGACAAACTATACTATGCCTAGACCCAACCATAATATGCTCACAGAAACCATGCCTGAAGCCAAAACCACATGGGCAGGCAGTGGCGTGCACAGATAGACACTAGGGGGTGCTGGAGAACCCCCTGCCCTTTTGGCAATGTGCCCTTTTGAAGGGCACATTATTTTTTCTGATTTTGTACAGTATGTGGACCATGGTGACATTGATCAATTCTTGATTAAAAAAAAAGCTTCCAATATATTATTTAAATATTATTTAAATCCTCCTCTCCTCAGTTTTCTGAAATAAATATTTTCACGATTTTTCAAAAAGAGCTAAATTATAACATAATTTTGCATAATTTAGCTATACCCACCAAAAGGGGTTCCCGCCCCAAAATGGGTTAAGGCATCCGGCCGGTTCCACACGCTGCACAAGGTGCCCTTTTTTTTCACTTGAGCACCTGCCCCTCTAAATGTCTGTGCACGGAGGACTCATCACCATGCTGTCTTGTGGTGGACATTTTCATCAACATTCCATTGTTTGTCACAGACAAAACGAGTGGACAATAACATGACCGGAAACAGATAAAGAGCTATAGCTCTGAATGACCATGACAGGTCTTTAACTCCGAGTGTTCAGATGTTGCAAATAACACATTTGAGAAGTACTATAGTTGGACTCCTAATAGTTATGTCACGGTGTGTCGTGCAGTGCTTTACTGTAAATCGCTGTCTGCTAAATGCCTAAATTGTGAAATTGTAGTAAATTAGTGTCGCGCATATTCCGAAGGAAACCTGGATACTGACATTCAGTGAATGATCAAAATAAGAACATCATAACCAAGTCTTTGACACGGACACATTTTGTTCATGTACACTACAGTAGGCTATACGTGACATCTGGATGGCCCTGCACGGGAACTGCCCATATATCCGAAGTCCCGTTAGTCCGAACATGCACTGCTCCTGGGGGAAAGAGGGAGTGTCGGTATAGACCACGCAATTGTCAGCATTTGTCGACATGCCGGACGGCGAAACGCTGGACGAAGCGTTTGGACTTTTGAAGAACAACGCGGCACGTTATCGGCTACGAAGCCCACAAACCACACCAATGACTCGCCATGAAGTCCTTGCAACCAAACGGGTTGTGAGTATACTATAGATAGACGCATGCAGTTGCAAGCAACCACAGTGTATGTATATGTATATACGTATACGCGAACTACAAGCCTATAGTAAAGGCTAAAGTTTTGCTGCGTCTCGACCTATACTGGCGTGCGTGGCTCGGACGACAGAAGCAGATCGAGACATGAAAAGTGACGAGGCGTGGCGGTCGTTTGGATCAGTCCGTTTGTATTTTTATTGCATCTCATTTGGACTCGACATGCACACTGGGTGGGAGGGGAGGGGCGGGGCGGCGTGTGGAGGGGCAGCCGACTAGCCGTTATGGGTACAGGGGCCAATGGGACGATTCCATCCATACCACCCCCCCCCCCCCCCCCCCCGCCAGCCCCTCCCTCCTCACCTCCCCCCCCCCCCTCTCCCCCGAAACAAAACAAAACAAAACAGCCTTTGAATGAATACTTTAGCAAACATTTACTCAATCCACTTCCTTTTTTTTTTTTTCCTTTTTTTTTTTTGGTTCGATGTGGGTTTCTTTTAATTGTCTTTTTATTGTTATTCTTCATCTTTTCATTCAACACTTTTTTGTTAATGCCACAATGGAGATAAGATGGAGATAAGATACAGTCACGTGTTGTTTTTTTTTTTTTTCTTTTCTTTTTCTTTTTCTTTTTGGAAATAAACGACACACAGAACATCCAGTGTTTATATTTGAGTGCTTTTACAGTGAGAGAGTCTCCACAACTTCCACGACTTTCGGACGAATGGACGCAAACGACCGCACGGAACCACTGCTTCACGATAACCTTGGGAGGACATACTGTAGGGGGGGGGGGGGCACGTTCCATTCCAGCATCCCATAACCTCGGGGGGGGACATAGGGGGGGCCACGTTCCATTCAGTATCCCATAACCTTAAACCTTGGTATAGGACATAAGGGGGGGCCACATTCCATTCGGTATCCACGCCTGTTCCCTCGCCTTTCCCATTTCCGAGCTTATTAACATTTAACCACTTATATAAGCCACTTAATCGACTTTGTCGTACGGCAGTGTGTCGCTCGGAAATAGCCGACCGGCGCCGCGCAGCTGTAACAAATTAAGTCCAAAATAGGGACGCCTAGGTTGGACGTGGTTAAATTCTGTCAAACGTCACGTGGGGAACAAGGCGAGGAGAATGGTCCTCGAGCCAAATTCCAATACTCAAAGATTTCTGTACGTGTTGCGTTACAGTGAAACTGGTGACCTTCACAGACACGTGACCACCCTGTGGACTTCGCATAACTTCAGCGTCCGAAAGTGCAACGCGGCTGTTTGTTCGCTAACAGAGTAACTGTTGAGAAACCGTTTTACTTCGGACATTGACGGTATGCGAATTCCCCACAAATGGTCACTGATATTTGGCAGGTCACCAATGTCTCCGTATAAAACACGGCAATAACGAGTAGCCTATAGGCAGAATGGGTTTGTGTTGGAATTTCAGCTTTCAAAATAAAAGTACAGGAACCCAGACTCGGAGAGTGACCTCCATGGTGCATGCATGCTAATGATGCAGTACCACTCCACGCCGGCAGGGGGAGCCACAGTAAACACTTTGGGGGGGGCTGAGTTTGCGTTCAATAATCAATACTGCCTCGGGCTATATAGATATGTACATGGGGAGAGGCGGGATGTTTTCTTTGCTTGCATTTCTTTTCCACCGTTGTATACGTTGACATAACTGAAAATATATGATACATTTTCCTCTCAAAACAAAAGACATCAAAGAAAAAAAAAATAACGCATATATATCTATCATCGAGCTATTCTAAAAATGCATTGGTCAATTTGAACACATCAGTCCACAATTATTTTGCAAGTGTCAAGTCAAGTTAACCCCCCCCCCCCCCCCAAAAAAAATAAATAAAAAAATAAACAAACAAAGTAAAGTAATAAAAAAAAAAGACCTGAACAAAGTGGAAGTTTGCGAGTGCCATGATTTGTTCTACGACGTATAGTGCGAGTTGCGCACACACTGTCCGAAAAGGTCACGCAATAACGTTGATCCAGAACTGTTCTCGACGACGACAACAGGCTCGAAGAGACGGATGGCTGGGTCAAGATGTTTGGTATACACAGTAAAACCGTCAAGTATGTAAATAGACCTGTAATTTCAGGGTCCATTTATGGTTGCATTTCTTCACTCGCAGAGTTAAAGTGTATCAGGACAGGATTTCACGGTAAAGGGCCATCTCCACCAAGCACCATATCTATAAAGATAACTTAAAAAAAAACAAGAAAGTCGACAGGAGCGGGTCAACACCACAAAAATACTAATTAATATAATTAGTTACAGTCATATAATATAGTGCTTGGTTGGGGCTGTCCCAGCCAAGCACTAAAAGCTATAAATGTAACTATAAAGATATATAGGCTATTTGTTTTAAAAACATGGTGACAACGATGACAGTGCTGAACGACATACACTTATAGTGACATTTGTACAGCGCTTGGTGTGGCGGACAGCACCTATAACCATTGAAACCCTATAAATTAGTTACGGTAACCACAGGGAGACCCTCCTCAGGGACACCCTCCTGTTTTCAACACTATATCAACTATAAGTAACTTAATCTTTGTCCCAGTCGGAACACGGGAACAGTTGCACGTGGTGCAACGGTCAAAGTTTGGTGACATCTTTTAAAAAAACCCAGCTCTGGCATTAAAATCAGACAGCAGTTTAAATAAGAGGAGGAGAGGGGGGGGGGGGGGGGGGGGGATGGAGGAATTGGCCAGTGAGGTTTACGCACACCGAACACAGTCCAACATTTAAACAACAAAGTCCTTTTGTCTGGGGAGGGACAGAGAGAGAGATGCACGGAAATACGCTAAAAACCAACATAATATTATGCACCATTTCCAAAGTCGGCTGATATGCAAGGGGATCCAGAACGAATCTAAACACACGTTTCTTTCGTTTTTATTTATTTATGTTAGTTTTGTTTCGTTTTTAGTTTTTTTTTAAAGGTTGATTTTGTCTAGTTTTTTTTATTTTTTTCCTTTTTCTTCGTCATAGTATATTAAGTAAAGGTTAACATTGAAGTTACACACACACACACACACACACACACACACTCACACGCACGTAAACAGAAGTTATGCTCTCTGTATTAGGGGTTTCACATTCACGGTTGTGCTACAACATTAGATTACGGGAGGGACGGGGCGGGGTGGTCGTAGTAGAGCTGATGATGATGGCTGATTGGCTGAAGAGGGGCGGGGCTGGGGGCGGGCCTAGGATGGAGGGCTCGAAGGCAGGAAGGAAGGAAGGAAGGATGGATGGAGGGTGTGTGCACTCATCCAGATCCACAGAGCTCCAGACACAACAGTTGCCACTAGAGGGAGACGGAGACAGAGAGAGAGAGAGAGAGAGAGAGACAGACATTAAAATTGACTGAGTGGTCTCTTTACTTTTCTTTTGTCTCTTTTTCTTTAGCTATTTTTGAAACATCGTGAAAATGTAGCGCAAATCTTTGAATATATTATAATATATTCTTTCAAATATTTGCTTCCGGGGGTCCCTGCTGGAACAACATATTTTCAGATGGGGGGCGTCTGAGGCCCAAATTATTTCTGGAGTCCTTGACATGAAGAACTTTGAGCACCGCTGACAGAAACATAGGTTTTTCAGGGAAGTGTCATGATTTTATAGCATTTTATAGAATCTAGGTCTAAATGTGTTAAAACAGCCGGTTGATGGAAATGACGCTCGCGCGCGGCTTCAACTTGTAGCGTCGGCAAAGCGAGCGTCATTTCCATCCACCGGCTGTTTAGAAACCAGGAAGAGATGACAGACAGACAGACAGACTGACAGACAGACAGACAGACAGACAGACAGACAGACAGACAGACAGACAGACAGACAGACAGACAGACCTACCTACAGTACCTACCTACCTTGGGGGCTGATGGGTAACGGGAGGGCGGTGCTACATGAAGTCTTTGATGTTGAGGTCATCCAGGGCGTTCCTGGGGGGCGGGGGTCTTCGTGGGCTCTGGCCGGCCCCCGGAGACATCTGTGTGAGGAGTCATAGTGTCCACTATGTTTCATTCTGATCATCATCATCATCATCGTTAAAACATCACCGCGTGTGTGAGCGTATTCACACAGGTATAGCCTACTGTATACACTTTTCCCAATTTCCAATACTTTCATTTCCGCTCCACTGTAGGCTACTCTTGAGGCGAATGCACAACCTACAATTATTTGAAAACTTTAGTTACTATAGTATAGTTACTTTGTAGATTTTGATTATTGTTACGAAACGTAAATTAACCACTTCGGTCCTATATAGGCCTACATTTCAGCCATAACAACAACTAAAAAGCTGAGATTGTATAGACCTGAGCTTGTGGATCTGCTATTTTCAAAAGATGTGTATATACTTTTGAAAACTTGAAACCGGGACATTCTGCATACATGGGTACTTAATTTGTTGTATTTTGAATTCCATACTTTTACTCGTAACAGTATTTCAGTAATGCTATACTTTAACTTTTTTCTTGATTATACTATTAGGCATTTTGGAGATATACGTTTAGGGCTGGAGTTGTCTATACATAATTAGATGTGTGTCGGTGGCATACAGCAAAAAATAGCCGATCTACAAGCTTTGCGCGTTGCAGTGAGCTCGCCATGAACTGTGTCCTTTGCGACCGTGTACTTTTATTGTGTAGTTATTGTTTCCTGTCTGCTCTAATTGCTGCTACCTGCCTTGTCTCAACAGCCTGCTATTATGCAGTTGTGTTTCACCTGTGTCCTGTTCAGTCTCAGCCAATCACGTGTTGATTGCAGTTCTGTTTCACCTGTGTCTAGTTATAGTCTTTGTGTATTTAAACCCCCCTGTGTTCAGTGTTCCCTTGCCAGTTTAGAGTTGTTGTCATGGTTTGTCCTAGCCGTCCCTTGTCTCGTATGACGTGAGACAGAGCTTTTTGCAGATTGGCCCATTTGCTTTGCAGCGATGCACGACACACCTGCGCGCAATGAAGTATTAAAGCGGCATTCACACGACAACTAACTATAACTATAGCTATAACTAACTATGTGTGAGCCTGTGTCAGAGCCCACACGGACGGAGGGGAGGGGAGGGGAGGAGATCTGTCTTTACTCTTCAGTGGTGCACAAACTTATGAATAATGGGATATATTGGACATATATTATATACAAGGTTTACACCCAACAGCCTGCTGTCGTCGGGTGTAAACCTTGTAGGCCTATGTCCAATACCGTTCCTTTTTTGTTCATATAAAATAAAAAACATTTTAAAATGGGGAAAATAGCCGATCTACAAGCTCACAGAGTGTCGTGTCGCGACATGCTGTGGGCTTAAATGTACCGTACATCGGCTATATTTTCACTACTTCTGTGCGACACTTGTATGATGAAGGCGTAGTAGGCCGTATAAATATGCAGATGCAACGTCTCTGCCTGAGAACGATTATAGATAAATAAAACCTGACATGATTATATATTATACGGTGGCCAGAGAGTATAGTTGTATACCTGCAGGTAATGCCAGCTAACCTGCGGCGATAAGGTTTTATAGCTATAATCCTCATCTTCGTTAATAATACTTTCAGAGCTTGTAGAGCAAGACCGATCCTGCCCTGTGGGGTTTTTTTTTTTAATAGCAACATCGACGTAATGATCGTTCATATACATCGCCGTGATCGAGTGATCCAAACGATATCGTCCATTGTTGCTGTCCATCATGATGCCCACTAACAGTGGGCATCGTTTATCAATTTTTTTAATTTACATTTTAATATATTTCACTTTATATTTAAGTTTATAAGGGCTAAATGCATAAAATATACATTTGTTAGATTTTTTGAGGCCCAATATTTCTACGATTGCGTGATACAGTACCTATGCGTCTCGGCAATGAAACAAAAAGTTAATTTAGGTCTAGATCACGATGTACCGTGCTTGTTCAAATCATAATAATATATTTACATTATATCCAACCATTGTCCAAAGCATATACAGTACATTTATTCTTAATTGTTCACTTTTTTTTGGGGGGTAAAAAAACAATGCTGGTGCCCAGAAATACCATGGCGTACACCCGCTGTGAATGTCCCTTTGTATGAGGTTTAAAAGCGGCGTTCATAAAATGACTATAAAACATAGCTAGTATACTATAGACAAACATCGCGTGTGCGTGCGTGCGTGACTGACTGCACGTGTGTGAACATGATGAGCATGCTGCGACGTGTGGTTATATAATTGTCCCCGAGTCATGCCGCAACGTTTACCGGTGATCCTGGCGCGGCGCCAACCGGCGGGAAGCCTGGCCTAACCATGGGCATCATGGGAGCTCCGGCCCCAAGCGCCCCGGGCTTCGGACCGCGATGGACACACACACACACACACACACACACAGAGAGAGGAGGAGGAGGAGGAGAGACAGAGTAAGGCGCCAACACCTCGACCATCCTTAAAGGGACACTTCATCCTTTTTGCAAAAAAATACATGTTAATGACGTTTAGAAGCTTTAGAACACTTTCCTGGGGGTCTTTATGTGTGTGATATGTGGTTTTAGATCTTTTAGATTGTAGCAGTGAGCCTGTCGTCTCTGATGTCATGGACACTATGGGCTCACTTCCTTCCTGGACTACATGTTGTCTCAGTAAGACAGCTCTCCCCCCTATCCACAAGGAGGAGCAGTGCACCAAAGAATTATGGGAATTGTAGTCCAGGAAGGTAGTGAGTGAGACCAGTGTCCATGACATCAGAGACAACAGGCTCACTGCTACAATCTAAAATATCTAAAACCACATATTACACACATAAAGACCCCCAGGGAAGTGATCTAAAGCTTCTAAACGTCATTAACATGTATTTTTTTTATTTTTTTGCAAAAAGGGTGAAGTGTCCCTTTAAGTGTGTTGTGATGTGGCAAACACAAAACGGAGGATATTATACTCTATTATATTATATATAGGGCCATTGGCCATCATTAGGTGTGTTTTTTTCCTAATGTCCCCGGACCAATGGGTGGTCTTACCATGCAGTAGCTGGGGTACGAGGAGCCCATAAATGCAGGGCCCCCCATGGGTACGCTCTATAAGGAGGGGGGAGGGGAGGAGGAGGGAGAGGAGTTTCGGATGGTTACTAAGACTACACATATATAACACAACAAGAGACAGGCACTGCAACACGCACACACACACACACACACACACACACACACACACACACACACACACACACACACGTATAGAAATATGTACAGCGGTTCTCAAATGTTCTGTTTTATGTTGTTTAAGGGGACACGACACCCACCGCCTTAAAGCCAGGGGTAACTTTGATAAATATTAGAATATCGGGGCACGATATTGTGATAGTATATAACAGGTGGTCTCCCTATATGTCTCTCCAGCTCTATACACAAAATACATCAGCTCTTATACATGTTTAGTGTTCCAGTTCCAATGGTCCATTTAGAGCCAGACCCCTTACTTTGAGAACCACTGTGTCTGATTGGCTAAAAACAATCTACAGGCCTGCAGTGCGTTCTGGTTGATGAGGTGTCGCCGTGTATTTTCAACGTTTGAAAATACATGTGTTTAATTATGCTGAGCACTTTATCTTCCGAAGCATGTATCAGGCTTGAAGGATGAAGCTTAAAAGACTTACAACGAATAGTCGTGGATGTTGTTAAAGGACCACTTCAGCCATTTTTTTACACACAAACAGCACAGCAAAACAAACAAACAAACACACACACACACACACACACACACACACACACACACACACACACACACACACACACACACACAGCACAAAAAAGCCCTAACTTATTGTGTTCTGATTTATATTTCGCATTGATTTGCAGTTGCATAAGCGTGTGCGCTAAACTGAAGATATAAGCTCTTTTTTTTTTGGAAACGGTGGACAGTTTCTCCTAGTTAGGTGGGAGGATAACAACGTGAGGTTGTGTAATCAAACTGAGATGAATATAAGTAGGTTGACTTAAAATCAAATAAAAAATAAAGATTATATAGAGAAGATAAGGCTGCATGCGGTTTTTGAAAGCAAAGGGCTAAATCCTGACTTATGCTTAGTTGAGCACTGGAAATAGCTAATCTACAAGGTCACAACGTGTCGCAGTGCAATGCTTTGTGAGCTTGTAGATATTTTCGGTATAAAAAAAGATCTGGC
>NC_137880.1:8357772-8440272 GCF_963924005.1 Protomyctophum bolini | reverse complement strand
ACTGGAAACACTCTGCTGCAGTGGGTCTCAAACAGGGACCCTCGTCGTTCCTTGAGGGGGTTTCCAAATGGCCCTGTACGGGTGTGTAACTCTGAGAGTGTATACAAAATGTACACTCTCAGAGTTATGGGGGTCCTTGACATTTTAAAGTTTGAGAACCACTGTGCTATATACACTAAATGGAACAGAGCCTTATAATTAACACAAGTGGTAACACCTGTGACGGAAGTATGGAAGAGGCACAATAGAGCCCACCTGGGCGTACTGTATACGTTTAAGTTATATATAGTTAAGTGAGAGGTTGAAGTTAAGTGAAAGGCCATGAAGCCGTCGTGTGCGTTATAAGTTTACCCACCACCAAACAGGTTCATGATGGCCCCCGTGTCCATTTTGGGAGGGGGAGGGGGGCCCGCCGAGAGCATGGGGGCGGGGGAGGAGAACATGTCCGCTGGGGAGGAGGGGGCAAGGGGGAGATGTGGAGTTACAACGTGCACACACACACACACACACACATGTACAGTCGTAAACACACGCCACCACAGCACACAGTTCATGCACTCCCTCCCGCAGCGATTGTATAGATGCCGTGCACGTTCCACATGCTGGACAGAGTGGAAGATGTTGAGTAGGTTTGATAGAGGGGGGGTGTATCCAAGAAAGCACTCTCACTCTGCCTTGATCCTGATCCATGATCAATGCCAACTTGCCATGGACACAGAGAGAGAGAGAGGGAGAGAGGGAGCGAGGGAGAGAGAGAGAGACGGACGTGTACACACACACACAGAGAGACCCACACAGTCACACATCACCGAGACAGATAGAGATTACGAGAGACGCAGAGAAAGACAGAGAGAAGGAGCGATGGAGAGAGACGGAGATATACACACACACACACACACACACACACACAGAGAGAGAGAGAGAGAGAGAGAGAGAGAGAGAAGGGGACAGGGCTGTGGGGGGTATACCTGCTGCAAACAGGTCAGCACTGGGCGTAGTCTCTGCGGTGCAGGTGAAGCTGGCGTCTGGCACCGAGTCAAACATCACTATACTCACACACACACACACACACACACACACACACACACACACACACACACACACACACACACACACACACACACACAGTCACACACACACACACACGCAACAACAATGTGCACGAGCACAGGCACGCGCGTTTGAAATGAAACGCCCACAAAATGCTCAAAATGGTGACCAAGGTTGATTTTGTCCAAAGTCACAGCTGGAATAATCAAAGAGATACAGACAGCCTGCATGAGGCAGGAATCAAAGAGAAAGCCCCTGAACATGTGCAGTGACATTAGTGTGATGAAGCACATGTTGGAAACAAGAAACACCAGAAGAAGAAAGAGCTGGGGAAACGATATAAAAAGAGATGAGATGGAGTCTGGCTAGAGAACATCAAAGGACAGGAGGAGAGGAGAGGAGAGGAGAGGGGAGGAGAGGAGAGGAGAGGAGAGGAGAGGAGAGGAGAGGAGAGGAGAGGAGAGGAGAGGAGAGGAGAGGAGAGGAGAGGAGAGGAGAGGAGAGGAGAGGAGAGGAGAGGAGAGGAGACATAGAAAGGCAGACGCCTCTTCGACTCTGGGGCGTGTGTATCGAGAGAGAGAAGGCAAGCTTTTGCGGAAGCATGAGCGGAAACCGTTTGTTTTTCTTTTCTCATGCCAATAAAGTTCCTTTGGATTGAATTGATCAAAAGTCCCGGAAAAGGACGCGCTGTGATTGGCCAGTATAGTGCACTTCATGAGTGCAGGCAGCGACGGCAGAGTGCCTTCCGTATACTTCCCGCTTGACTTCCTCGTTACACACTGCGATACACACGCCTCCAATCAACTGCAGCGGCCAATGAGGCGCCTCCAATGAACTGCAGCGGCCAATTGAGGCATCTAATCTTTGTATATACGTCTATGGAAGAGAAACCCAGGCGGCAGGCATGGAAGAAGGCGTGGTCTTGTTCGTGACAACATTTACCGCCAAACAGATCTGCGCTGGAGGAGGGGGCGGAGCTGTTAGCGGGGGCGGAGGGCGATGACGACGGCGACGACGAGATGGCGGCGGAGGTGGTGATGGTGTTGGGCGGGAAGAGCGGCGAGGGGGCGGAGCTAAAGCAAAGGGAGTCCAGCCCTCCCCCTCCCACTCCTCCTCCTCCTCCTCCTCCTCCTCCTCCGTCCATTGGCATCATGGAGAACAGGTCCAGACCTCCCGGAGGAGACGCCATGTTGTTGGGAGCGCCGTCCGACGGAGCGAACGGGTCTTAGAGGAGGAGGGAGGAGGGGGGAGGGCGGGGGTTGTTGGGGGAGGGGAGGGGGGCGGGAGGTGATGGAAGGGAGCAATTGGGGGGGATGTTAGACATGAGCGACTATTAACGACACACAAAACAAAAGGGATAAATGGTTCACGGTGATATAACTGTACAACTGGCCCATGGGGGGTTAATGATGATATGTTGATGAGAGGAGAGGAGAGGAGGAGGATGAATTTAAATGTAAAAACAGAGGTCAGGGACGGGTAAAAAAAAACCAGAAGAGAATAGTTGGCGCAAATGTAACTCCCCCACTCCCAGAGTGCCCATGCACGCACTGCAGTCCTAATAGTTAGTCCACGGAAACCAATGGCCTCATCATGATAAGCCCTTGTTCACTCATATGGGACGGAAGAAAAGCATCATTGTCAACTATAGAGGACTTAAACCATCTTCACACAGATCTGAGACCAGCAGTGCCAACTATAGAGGCCCTAAAGTAAACCATCTTCACACAGATCGGAGACCAGCAGTATACCAACTATAGAGGCCCTAAAGTAAACCATCTTCACACAGATCTGAGACCAGCAGTATACCAACTATAGAGGCCCTAAAGTAAACCATCTTCAAACTGATCTGAGACCAGCAGTATACCAACTATAGAGGACCTAAAGTAAACCATCTTCACACAGATCTGAGACCAGCAGTATACCAACTATAGAGGCCCTAAAGTAAACCATCTTCACACAGATCTGAGACCAGCAGTATACCAACTATAGAGGCCCTAAAGTAAACCATCTTCACACAGATCTGAGACCAGCAGTATACCAACTATAGAGGCCCTAAAGTAAACCATCTTCACACAGATCTGAGACCAGCAGTACCAACTATAGAGGCCCTAAAGTAAACCATCTTCACACAGATCTGAGACCAGCAGTATACCAACTATAGAGGCCCTAAAGTAAACCTGCATCTTCACACAGATCTGAGACCAGCAGTCGTGCCAACTATATGCGATGCCCCTGAACCATCTTCAAACAGACCTGAGACCAGCAGTATACCGACTATGATGAGTTAAACCCATCCTCACACTGACCTGAGTTCAGCAGTGTATGAACTGAGAGAGATAAATGGAAAAAGCAGCGTGGAAAATTGCCAGGCACGTTATAGTCGAGTCTTCTTTGACTTTTGTGCCGGCACTTGGTGCTTGGTGCCCCCTCAAGCTTGGTGCCCCCTCAAGCTTGGTGCCCCCTCAAGGTTGGTGCCCCCCCAAGCTTGGTGCCCCCTCAAGCTTGGTGCCCCCCCAAGCTTGGTGCCCCCTCAAGGTTGGTGCCCTGTGCTGCAGCACCATACAGTACAGCCATTTAGCCTGCATTGAGCGAGTGTGCGCAACTGCGCATACACGCAAAATAGCCTTATAGCAACTTACTGATGTTCAAGTGCCCACACACACGCACGCACGCACACACACACACACACACACACGCACACACACACACAAACACACACGCACACACTCACACACGCACACTTTCAGACACCCACCGGCTGCGGCGTCGGTGGCTGTGGTCGGGGTGGAGGCGGCCCCGGCGTCGGCGGCTGCTGCAGCGCCCTCGCTGGCCGGAGCAGGTGTTGCAAACGCGTCTGAGCCCGTTCGCACACGACGCAGCCAGCGTTGTGACACACGCGCGCACACGCAAGATGAGAGAGAGAGAGAGACACAGAGAGAGAGAGAGAGAGACAGAGAGAGAAAGACAGAAAGGGAAAGAAAGAGACAGGAAGAAAAAAACGGAGAGCCAACGAGGAAAAGAGAGAAAGTCAGTGGGGAACAAAGGAGACTATATAGGGCTGTATTTTGCGTGTCTTAAGTACCAGGTCTTATTACCTAACTTGAGTAAACTAAAGACCTGGAGGCGTGATCAATGCCATTTGGCTATTCTGAGTGGCCAAAGAGCATTGGTCACGCCTCCAGGTCTTTAGTTTACTCAAGTTAGGTAATAAGACCTGGTACTTATAAGACACGCAAAATACAGCCCTCTAACTCACTCATGGCCACTAAAACGCCGGGGGGCACTGTTGCTATATTGCCACCAATACTCGGCCGTTTCCGGTCCCCCGAAAATAGCTATAGCGACCGTGTGCTAAAGCTAATGTGATGAATGTCTTTTTAAGAGTCTTGAGAAGCATTACTGTTTTTAAACGGCCGGTAACCGGGATTTAGGTCAATATAACATGGTCGATTTGTTCAATCCGATCGATCTGAGCCGTAATTTCCGAGATAAACGGCTATAAACATCTGCATCCCCAGCACTGTGTGAGCGCCGCCATGGGGTATTTAAAGAAATAGACGTTAATTAAGTCCGTGCGGCCATGGGTGAGTTATAAGCAGGAAAGCATTTGGAAGGAAAATAAATCGGAACAGTCGTGGCTCTTTCATTCTCATCGTACAACTTACAGTATCCCGCGGTCGAACAACATTCACGTCCTTGTCGGGTGCAGGAAACCGTATCTCCATAATTATAATATTTCAACGTTTGATTTTTTATTATAACGGCCTATAAATCAGGGCTCTTCAACATTGGTCAGGCCAGGGACCCTTTAGCTGAGAGACAGATGAAATTGTCTTTCAGACTAAACTTTATCATAGCTTATTTAACTATCAGTATGCTGTGTGTTCCTCTTAACGACCTGAGAGGAGTGGAGTGGTTAATGTTTAACCACTCCACTCCTCAATTTGACCTTTGTCTTTATACGCCAGTCTACGAGCCTTGCGAGCTTGTAGATCTGATATTTTAACTGCAACACACAACGGTTTGGCTTTTGGCCCTTGTAGTATAACTCTTGACAACGCCCCCCTATAGGGGTCCCCGGGACCCCCTGTCGAAGATCCCATGCTGCATTGGATCCATAGGAACACAAGTTATTTCATTTCCTCCATAACAAAAAAAAACAAAAACTAACACGTTGTGGACATGCACGCTAAACGGTTTCCCTATACCCGACCCGGGACGATATACGTATCATAATGATCAAATGCCTTTCAGTAGCCTCGCTGCGCGATACGATGAAACTGTGACTCACAGACATCATGGATTTGAAGCCGTGGGTGCACACACACACACACACACACACACACCCCGTGACGGGGATATATACAACGGATATATAACGGACACTTAAAATGACAACACAGACACAATGCGATGCAGGGCCGGGGGAAAAAAACTCAACACAGCTATATAGCGTCCGTCAGTGTGTGTGTGTGTGTGTGTGTGTGTGTGTGTGTGTGTGTGTGTGTAAAGAAAACCAACAAAAAAAAACCAACAACTACAAACTAAAGAACTGAAAAAGGGGTCAGCAGCGCGTAGGGATCGTCAAGCAAAGCCGAGGCATCGCTTGCGGTTGTGCTTACTGTATAGCAGCGTGAGAACGTTTGATATTACTTTTCACCGAGCTGATGATGGGGAAAAGCATTCGAGTGCTTATCAAACCAGAAAGCGTGAGGAGGAGGAGGAGGAGGAGGAGGAGGGCATGTATACATGTATGCATGTATAGGCTTCACTCACATATTAAAGACAGGGTGCTCTCTCTCGCTGTCGCGGCGGTGGGGGGGGGGGGGGCATTTCCAAAGTCACGTGCAGGTTTTGACGAGACAAGCTTGCTCCATGGATGTCTTCTGCCCTCCTCCCCCCCCCCCCCCCCCAAGCAAGGAGCAATCTTGTCTCGTCAAACCACGTGACTTGACTCCCATTGAAAAAGCATTGCGAGGGCACAGGAGACACCGAGAAGACAGCTGTCTTTCATACGTGACTGAGGCGCCTGACACACTATTGAACTGAAATCACTCTCTCTGTTCCAGGGGGGGGAGGAGAGGTGGGGCAGAGCAGCTCGCAATTCATTTTCAACGAGCGTCACTGGGTTTCACAGAGCAGCTCGGCACACAGCCAGTACGGAGCAGAGCTGCTCTGTGAAACCCGCATGTTGGACTCCCGTTGAAAATGAATTGCGAGCTGCTCCGCCCCTGCACCAGCTCCCTCCGGTCGGAGCAGAGAGAGATATTTCGTTTCAATAGTGTGTGTACACGCCGCCGGGCACAAGGCCTATAAGCAAAATAGCCTACTATACCGTTGTTTTGTTTTAAGAGAAGCGTGAGTGTGCACAACACAAGCATATCTGCAGAGCATTGTTGTGTGGCCACTATACGAGTGTTCCACTGTACAGAATGGACCACTTTGAACCCAGGCATACAGTATATAGTGTCTCTGTTTGAGGCAATTTCGAAAGAAAGAAAGAAAGAAAGAAAGTGTTGACTGTCTCTTCCTCCACTTATAATGATGACGTATACCCAAACAGGGACACCTGCAGCAGGTTGAAAGTGGTTAAGATCATGTGTTTCCATAAATTGTATTGTATTGTATTGTATTGTATTGTTATGCAAAAAAAGGTCACGCTGTTGTTTTCTTCAGAAATGCACAGCCGACATTATTACCCGCGCTTGGCATGAAACAACTTCACAATTTCTGCAAGGATATGCACATTGCACAGTATACTGTCTATACATACTATCAATATATATATATATATATATATATATATATATATGCTGTGTGTATGTATAATATACAGTATGTGTAAAGAAGTATTTGCTTCTCCACTCATCAGTGCAGCATGCAGCAGTGTGTGATGGATCTTATATAGGTTTCCGAGCTCTCCGGAGCAATTCTTCCGGCTCAGAATTCTCCGGAAGCCCCCAGCACAGACCGACCGACCGACTGACTGACCGACTGACTGACCTCCCAACAGGTCCATGTTGGTGGCGGCAGGGGAGGAGGCGGGCACTGGCGCGCTAGTGGGAGGGGCTAGGGAGGCTCCGGGTTCTGCCGCCGTGGCCGCCGCCGCCGCCGCGGGGGCGGGCGCGGCCGCCGCCGCCGCAGGAGAGGGCGCGGGCTCGGCCGCGAGGGTGGGCTCAGCGAGCATGGAGTCGCCCATCATCTCTGAGAGGGTTGGCCGAGGTGTGGGTGTGGGGATGTATGTTCAACAGCCCCCCGGTCAAAATAAATCCACACGAAAATAAAAGACCCCACAAGTAACCGAAATGATATAGAGTGGCCGTTATTGTCGGGAGACAGCAACCAAAAGAAATCCAATCAAATCCAGTGGGAACGTAACCCAAAAAAAAAAAAAAAAAGCAATTGTTTTATTATATTAGACCGTAAAGAATAGAAATGAAAGGGCCCAGAATGAACGTGCCAAACATATAAGCCCCGTTAAGTAACCAACGGAAAATAAATCAAAACAGACCACCCCCCCCCGTATGAACCGAAAACGAACAAATGCCGATGCGAGGGGGAGAGGGGAGACAGCAGAGAGAGACAAAGAGAAAAAGAAAGACAGACACTATACTGAGTCTAGGAACAGAGAGAAGAACAGCACTATGCATGAGACAAACTATGGACTATAAGACATTGAATTTGATTTCCGGGTCACCTTGCTCTCAGCTCCAACCAAAGATTGTGTTGTTGCTGTTGTTTGTTTGCAATGTTTTTGGAGGAA
Source organism: Protomyctophum bolini (assembly GCF_963924005.1). Classification (NCBI taxonomy): domain Eukaryota; kingdom Metazoa; phylum Chordata; class Actinopteri; order Myctophiformes; family Myctophidae; genus Protomyctophum; species Protomyctophum bolini. Next base: position 8,432,456 of record NC_137880.1, on the reverse strand, counting down.
AATGCCCGTTGTGTCGTCGGGTATATACAGGTTCTCAACTGAGGAGGTGATCCGGAAAGTGACTTTTTTTAAGACTCGGACCCGATCGCCCCACAGAGAAGAAACGTGGCCATTGCACGTTTCAGAAAAATCCCAGATGTTAATCAATATACTATGTTAATCGATTGAGTGATCAAATCGATTGACATGTTTGGTCCGCACCTAGAAACGTTTTTCTGGTTCTGGGAACGTCAACAAGCTATAGTCTCTCAGAAACGTACAGTGCCATGTTCTTTTTTTTTTCCTCTCTGGCGGCCGGCCAGGCTGTTAGATTAGACTGGAGCTTCTATACAAAGGCTAAAAACTCACCTGACCCAAGCAGATCTGTGCCCGCCGGAAAAGAAAGAAACAGTTTAATTAATGCTACGTACAATTAACATTACCTCGACTGAAGAGCATGAGGACAATGGCTATATAAGAACAGTGACATTACGACACTTCCCTCTTGTGAACAAAATAAAATGAAAGGGTGAGGGTTTAAATCCAACCTTCTTCTATGCGAGAAGCACGTCGTGAGTAATTAAGAAGGGAACTCACCTCCCCAGTTCGTGGGGGCTGTGGACTGTGCTGATGGACCCGAGGATGACAGAGGGTCCAGGTCCAACAGAGAACTGATGGAGAGGAGAGAGAGAGAGAGAGAGAGAGAGAGGGATGGGGAGAGAGAGAGACATTCAGTCCGGAACACGAATGTATAGCATGGACTCGAAGATGTTTATAAGCCACAGTCAATGACGTCACTCACGACTCCTTGGTATATCTTCTATCGAGTCAACTTTCCCCCGCTGTGACTCAAGGTTATAGATTCATAGGCCAGTCCCTTCTCACGTATCCCGGTGGCAAGTGCGCCGCGAACCGGCACCGTCCGGTACTGTGGTACACGACGTACCAGTGGTTGGGAAACCTCTGGGTTATAGAGCATGAGGTTCCAAACCAGCGCCGGTACACGGGAAGGGAATATATGCCTATATAGTTTTCCCCACGACCCTGAATCTATATAACGGCGTCACCAAGATTTCCCTCTAACAGCGGTGAAAGGTTGACTCGGTCAAATGAAAACGCTATAGGGATTCGTCTCTTCGTCAGCAAGGCGTCACGGACTGTGGTTTATAAACAGGCTTTCGAGTCCGTGTTACTTCTGCGCTGCATGTAGCATAACAGTGACATCGCCGGCGAGTCCTCTGCATCTTCACGCGTGTTCAACGAGCAGCAGCGTGACGACATCAAGGTTATTTTGTCAGTGTCGTGTCATTTGGAACCACAATTCACATTAATAATAGCATTAAGTAACTGTTTAGAACTATATCATTTAGTTGTCTCCTGCTCTGACAAACAGATTCAGGTTCAGGTTTATTTGTCATGTGTATAGATACAGAGTATAAATACAATGACAATTATTTTGCTCAGAGCACTCTCAGTCTTACATACAAAGGACATAAACAAACATCTATAGTGCAAGAAAAAGACAAAAAAAAAACAGAAAAAAAGTGCAAAAAAAAAGATGGAGTTGGGGCAGCTGCAGCTCTGTATGCTAAATAGATCTGGCTTGTTGACAGTGAGCAAATGGCCGAGGTCCTACTGGGCCTTTGTGACCTGGCCATCACCTTATATGGACATGTTGACCACTTTAGACTTCAGGGGGTCTGGCTGGGTAACCTGAGACCACCTTTCCCTTTGTTGTCCCCTGTCGTGTTTGCTATTTAAGACCCAATAAACTGTACTGTAGTGTGTGCCACTCTCCGAGGCCTGAGTATAATAAGTCAACTTAGTCGAGTCTCATGCTCGTTTATGTGCTCTATATAGGGAGAGAAAACAGTCTCTTCTCTTATAGTATACATTTACGATAGTAATAGTATACATTCAGTTCGTTTTATGAACTGTCCGCCCGGGTCCGTGGCAGTAGAAAGGTCCGGAACCCCTATGGGTTAGAGGGTTCTGTACAGTACTCACTCTTCAACCGGGGGCTCGGGGGCAGCGGCGGCGGCGGCGGCGGCAGCACTCTCCCCAGGGGGGGGCTGCAGGGTGGGGACGGCGTTGGAGGATTTGGCGGGGGTGGAGGTCGGAGACACGTTGTTTGTCGGAGAGCCCTGGAAACGCGAGACGGGGGGAGGACACGTCGTTTCAGTGGATGCGGGACAACAAGCCGATTGAGAGACTGATTTAAAAAACAACAACAACAACAACACAGGGAACGAATACTACAGGAAATGACTCGTGAGAAGCGTGCGTGTTGCTCACCTTTGTCGGAGACCTGGAAGAGAAGAGAAGCAAGAGACACAGTCAGTGACTTCATAGAGCCGTGACAGAAGAAGAAAAGAAACATGAGACGTCACATCATGGAACTATATATATATAATATATATAACTATATATAAGTGTCCGCAGAAAACGAAAAAATAAAGAGTTTCTAGACGTCTTCAAATTAAAGGAAATATAGATACCTCATGTGTGACAAAACAAGGTTTATTAATGACTCAATAATAACAAAGAAAAGTCAAATAAAAAACTAGATGACCAAAATAATTGTGTAAATGAGGCTTTACACAAAATAGAACTGAGAAAATAAAACAAACTGAAGTGCAAAAAAAGTATGTATATATATATATATATACACACATACATATACATATACATATATATACATTTCAGATGGGGGCGATCAAATGATCACATATCACCTTTAACAGTACAGTTCACTGGAGGTGAGATTCGGGGGAATACAATCTACTACAACCTCAACAACGTCTAAAAGCTAGATTTAGATCTAAATCTATAGGCAGGTTGACTTCCTAAGACGTTGTATACATGACATGCTCACCCTTCACTGGGGATTCCAGAAAGAAGGTAAAGAAGGGGACGAGAAGAAGAATCGGGTTGAGAAACAGCACGCCAGAGTTTGAAACACAGATGCTGACCGGGGGGGACGACAACGACAAAGCACAACCTGGCAGAGCAAGTCAAACCTTTCTGGGGACAAAGCCGCAGCCTGGCAGAGCCAGTCAAACCTTTCTGGGGACAAAGCCGCAGCCTGGCAGAGCCAGTCAAACCTTTCTGGGGACAAAGCCGCAGCCTGGCAGAGCCAGTCAAACCTTTCTGGGGACAAAGCCGCAGCAACCATGGCAGAGCCAGTCAAACCTTTCCGCAAGGGATCTTTCCAGGTTTGAGTTTGCAAATGAAAGCATGAGAGCATGAGCAATCCTATAGCATATAAGTTCCGGACCAAACCTCCAATCAAAGTGGCATCCATTCAACTATGATTGCTGACCTATAACACCAAAGTTTCAACCCCGCGACACCCAACTTCTACTATAGGCTATACTATCTAAGTAGGTAGTCTAGTAGAAGTTGTGAATTAGCAAACTGGACGTTGAAGGACAGGGCCTATATATAGAACCCTGCAGGGGGCTCCGTTAGGGCTTTAAATGTATATTCAGTGATTTCACTTAATTCAAATATCACTTGTTTTTTTTGTTTTGTTGTGATAATCCTCTCTACTATAGAGTGTGCTGACCATATAAGGAGTTCCTCCCTGTCCCCAGTTAACCCCCTGTCGTTTTTGGCTCTCTATCCTGATTGGATGAAAGGCTTTGCCTCCTAGCCAAAAACGAAACCTACGTTTTTTTTTTAGTGAAATCACTGAATATACCTTTAACCATTATTTATTAGTTGTTTTAAAAAACAAAACAAATCACCCAGAGCACCTGTAACACTGAGAATGCTACTTGAGGGGGGTTCACAATACAACCTCAAAGTAAAATCTAAAATCTAAAATCTATAGCTGGTTGATTTCCTAAGAAGTTGTATACGGTATGCTCACCCTTCACTGGTGATCCCAGCATGAACGTAAAGAAGAGAAGTACAGTGAAAGGTTCAAAGGAAATGGTGGTGAAAAGGGACAGGGTCTTAGTATAGTGCCCTGGGGGACCCCAATAGCGCTTTAACCTTTAAAGGTATAGTGTAATGTAAGTGATATTGTTTGGTTAAATCAATATATTCTGATAGTAATCATTGCTATAGTGTTTGTTCAGTAACAGGGGTCTCCCCCTGTCTCTCAAGCGCTTTAATAATCAGAAAATACATTTCCAGGTATATAGGTGACAAAATGTCAGCCAATCAGGAGAGAGCAGTTATTTATATGAGCTTAAGTTTGTATAGTGTTCCAGGTCCAATTTTTGTCTGCTCATTTCTTCATGTGATCACTTACAATTCCACTTGTTTAATCTGTATCCTCGACTGCGTTCTCTGTCCTGATTGGATAACATTGGTATCCCAGTTTTAGTTTCAGTGTCTGTTTCTGGAAATGCTTTTTCTGTTTAATAAAGAAGCTGGAGAGACATGGAGACTCCTGCTACTGCAACATACATACAGTACACTACTCTATAGCAACGACTACTATCACAATATGGAGCTTTTCAACACTTAGTTTAAGTAAAGAAAATCACCTATACGCTACCTTTAATATCATATTATTTATGTCCCTCAAACGTATTTCTAAAGGTTTGATTCTAAATCACAACTCAGATATATCATATTTTGGTATATATGCCTTTTTTATTTTTATCCCACGATTTTGTAACCCATTTTTCACCCCTGTGTCAATCATCTAATGTGATCCTGGGCTCTACACACCCTCCACCAACCTAGTCCCCATATATGGGGGACATGGGGAGAGCAACGGACTTAGACTCATGCTTTCTCTCTGCCTTATAAAGCTCTTTCAGCTGCAATAAAACATTGTCCTGAGTTGGCAAGTGGTGCTATTTAGCCAGTTTATGCATATTATTTTTTTATCAGCTATACACGCTCACGCCAGCTATACTCTCCGCCCACATCTTTGTTTCAAAATCGGGTATTTGTGGGCATAGAAGAGACGTAGTGGAGCCTTCAGAGCACCTGTAACACTGAGCATGCTACTTGAGGAGGATCCACATCTACAACCTCAAAATAATCTGAAGCTCAAACCACACCAAAGGCAAGGGTCGGGACGAGACAGCTTTTAATGTCCACCACACCAATGCAACTCATTGAGTTGCAATGAGTTTCTTTGGTGTGTTTGACCTTGAAACGGTTTTGTCCCAACTCCAACAAGGAGTCCCTATACCGGGTGTGGTTTGGGCTGAAGATCTACAAATCTATAATTTAAAACTATAGGTTGTTCATGTTTTCCTAAGACCTCCTACGGTATATATATATATGCTCACCCTTCCCTGGTTGATCCCAGAATAAACGTAAAGAGGAGGATGAGAAGAGAGGTGCAGTATAGACGGTTAAAAGGGAAATGGTGGAGAAACAGAAACAACCAGAACAGTTTGGAATACGGATGTTTTTTTTCCCCCCGGCGCGATTACTGTCTGGGACGCTATACGATCATCTAGCAGATCCGTCCACATCCTTGGGACGAAACTGAAGAGAAGCGTGCGTCTATTTCACACCGTCATGGGGGGGGGTGGGGGGGGTGAACACAAGTGGACTTGAACGTGTGAAACGGGGTTGTCTTACCCCTTCTTCCCTCCTCCCTTCACGTCTTCCAGGCCGTTCATATGTGTCTCCAGGGACTCCAGGATGCTGCTGGGGGCCTGAAGACAACCAGTAAAACATCTCAGCCTCTCATCTGCTGCAGGTCGACATGTTACACGACATGACATGGCAAAAACATCTCTGCCGTGTAATGTTTAATACATATACAGCAGACTGGGAAGAACGGCACACAATGTGTTATAGGCATAATAGTCAGTGGTGGGAAGTGGAAAAGGTACTCAAATGTATCAATACTGCAACGTATAAATGGTCCGGAATTCTAAATGTGATTGGTATCTGATTAAATGTGTTGGTATCAAAATGTATATACTTAAAGTGCTAAAAGTAAATAGCGAAAGTAAATATATATATATAAATCTACAGCCTCACAATGTTGTAGATCGGATGTTTTCAAATGGTCAAAATGTATATAGGGTTTACCTTAATGTATGTTTTGTAATAATATTCAATCTGCAACGTTTTGAAAAAAGCAGGCGTTAAAAGTACATTATTTGGATCTGTGTGTGGCCTAGAGGAGTATAGCATCGTATAAGTATAGCATATTGGAAATTGGTAGAAATACCCCAAAATGGTATACTTATACTTAGTACTTAAGTAAATGTATACTTAGCTACTTTCCACCACTGATCTATAGTCAATATGACTGGGACAAAAACATTGCACAATGTGCTCATCAGGAGCAGTTAGCATTTACCAGAGCCTTAGATATAGACAGAGTTACGCAAACTGCAATGGCGGCTCTCCTACATGGACTTCTATTGAGCATGGTGACAACCAACTGGGACAATTAAGTCCTGGACCGGAAGTATACAGGCAGAAATGCATTGGACTCAGGCAACAGCCCAGCTTTAATGATCTTAAATACCTTAATTTTAGATTGTTGTTTAGTAACAACATTAAAGAGACTTTAGTTGTCACTGTACAATACTTTAAAACAGTTGTCATGTTGCACACATGCTTAAAATAGCGCTTGTTTGCGCCGCCCTCGTTGAAAACGATGTATTTCCAACTCCAGCTTGTCTCAGTCCAGGGCTGCATGAACAGCGCTCGAGCGCTCGGTTTCTGCCCCCTCAACGTCGCAACTCTTCTATTAGATATGGCTCTGGCATTTACTAAGGTGAAAGAAATGCAAAATGACCCCCTCTTTCCATGCCGTGTATAGCGGCGTGTACCATACCAGCATTCAAGAGAATTGCCTGTTACCGAACTCTCATTCAGAACTATATATAGTTAGTGACATAACACCTGTTTAACACTTCAACCATCACAGCGAATTTAGAAAGTGATCAAGGAGAAAGTTTTGAAAGCACACACACACACACAGCTGTAATTAGCCCATATACATAACGATGTAAGAGCATGGAGCATGCGCAAAGATCAAACACTCTCATCCCACAGAGGCTGCGGGCACTCCGCCAGGCCACCCCGACACAACAACAGCAACGTTGCTATATGGTTACCGGGTCCTCACGATGCTTAAAGATACAGTCCTCATCGTCCGAGTCCGCTAGATCCGTCACTACGCCCGGATGGAGACACTGAGAGGAACATCGTGTTATATAATGCTGGTCACTATAGTACGCCCGGATGGAGACAACTGAGAGGAACATCGTGTTATATAATGCTGGTCACTATAGTACGCCCGGATGGAGACACTGAGAGGAACATCGTGTTATATAATGCTGGTCACTATAGTACGCCCGGATGGAGACACTGAGAGGAACATCGTGTTATATTATGCTGCTGCAGTGAGAGACATCTGTGTGTGTCTGTGCGTGTGTGTGTGTGTGCGTGCGTGATAGGGGTGGCTGCCGAGGCTCGTGAGTGCACTGTATAATGTTCATTTATGGACCTGTTGTTCCATCCAGCATGATAGAAATAAAGAGAGTGAACTCACGTAGTTGATGTCAGGAATGTCATTTTTGTCGACTCCAATCGTCTGTTGAAGGGGAACAAAACGTCACTGGACAAATAAACGCTCTGAAAGCTGACATCACTCACAACTCTCACAGTGTACAAAGGGAACTCTCACAGTGTACAAATGGAACTCTCACAGTGTACATAGGGAACTCTCACAGTGTACAAAGGGAACTCTCACAGTGTACAAAGGGAACTCTCACAGTGTACAAAGGGAACTCTCACAGTGTACAAAGGGAACTCTCACAGTGTACAAAGGGAACTCTCACAGTGTACAAAGGGAACTCTCACAGTGTACATAGGGAACTCTCACAGTGTACAAAGGGAACTCTCACAGTGTACAAATGGACCCATACGTTCAGGTGCATATAACCACATCCATAGTCATCTCCCTTCAAGTCCCACCCTACCTCAGCCAGCTTCATGAACTCTCCGATCTTTGTGACCCTGGTCAGGAACCGCTTGTAGATCTCCAAGGCCTCCTTGCAGTCTGGTTTCTTCATCTTGAAGTATTTCTCTTTATTAAAACATAAAGAGTTTATAAGGACAAGGACATATACAGTATAGTATACATGATCTAAATTATGATATATACACTAAGATGAAATGGATGCCGAGATTTAATTTGGCTCGATCACCATAGGTTAAATCTTTGTGGACCAGTTGGTTATTTTAATAACAGATCACTGATCATTCTCGCCAGTGGTGGAAGTAGATTTACTCAAATATTGTACTGTATTTCCAACTGACACTACTTTTACTTTCTACTCGTACTATACATCTCAGAATCAAATATTCTACTTTTACTCCACTACAAATTTCTTTTAAACTTTAGCTACTAGTTATAGCCGAAAACTTTAAATGGGACATTCTGCATAATGATTATATTATTTAACTTTTGGTACTTTACGTATACACTTTGATGCCAATACTTTTGTATACTTTTACTCGAGTGCCTTTTGAATTCCGGTCTTGTATTTTGTATGATAGTATTTCTATATTGCAGTATTGATAGGCTATACTATTACAAAATTATAAACTGTGAGCACTTTTCCCACCAGCTATCCACACTTTTCCTGGGCTGTGTGTGCTCCATGCAGTTCCTGTTGATTTCATTGGATATCATTGGTCATCTGACCAGTTTCATTGAGCTTTCATTGGATCAAATCGACAGGAACTGGAGCACACACACACACACAGCCCAGGGAAAAGTGTGCATAGTTCTCGCGCCAATTAAACCACCAAACGGACCTAATAGGTTGATGACGCCGTCGTTGTAGGAAGCGAACAGCTTGACCAGGTCTTTGAAGAGGAGCATGAACGCCGCGTTGATGATGCCATTGTTCAGCTCCTTTGGATGGCACTGGGAGAGAGAGAGAGAGAGAGAAGGAGAAGGAGAGAGAGAGAGAGAGGGGGGGGGGGGGTGTTCATGGCGCTGTTATCAAGAAACTAGTGCAGCGCCGGCTCGGAGACTAAACTATGCCGGAATATGTTTAGCGACTACCTTTTTTTCCACTGATGAAAACTTCCTCAATACTAAATACAAACTAAGCTATGATGACAAAGACTATATATAGCCTGGGGTCCACCTATATGCATATGTAGGCAGCTCCCGGCAGGATCCGCCGGGAGAATCTAGACGCAGCTGTGCGACATGAGACTAATTAATTAGAGCGACAGAGAGAGAGAGAGAGGAGTGTGTGTGTGTGTGTGTGTGTGTGTGTGTGTGCGTCAATTGAACAAAGGTGCAGACGATCAGAAATCAGCAGAGAGTGTCGTCGACGTCCGCTCCGAATTGAAGTGAACTTTTTTTCTCTCCCTGGAAATAAAAACGTCTGGGTTTCCGAGGCTAAAGACTTATTATGACTAAATATTATTGACAATTTCGTCAACAAATATAAAAAAACTAGAGGGACCAGTGGAGAAGACATCCAGTATAGAACTAAAAGACAAGTCATTTCATGTTTTATGTTGTGTTCCATGTTGTGTTCCACTCCGAAAAGAGCTGACACGTTGTGCTCTTGTAGATCGGCTATATTTTAGCAGCTAAGCTATAAATCAGTATAATTACGATGATGTCACAGCCCGCCAAAGTACATTTTTGAGGGCCGCTCTAGTCCATGCATGCAGCCCCTGCACCTATAAACAGCTACGGTGTAGATTCCGTCTTAACACAAACATTAAATGCCACTGACAATGAATGGAGAATTTACATCATACTGTATCTATACTGTATCACAGATACTGTATCTGTGTCTGAGCAAATCGGCAGTCGGTATGTCGGTGGAAACCTTGGCCAATAAGCGACCACCGTTCTTGGCGACGTAACTACGGTATGTTTCAAGGTTCAAGGTTCAGCGGTCAATAATAATTGATTAGAGGGCCCTCACTTCACAGGGGTGTGATTTTTAGTCAACTCAAACAACTGTATATATTTAATTGACTAAAATCTCCATATGTACTATAGTCACCTAATAATACTATGAACTAAAACTGAAGCATTTCAGATGACTCAAATATGACAAAAATGTTTAGAATGTGTGTGTGTGTGTGTGTGTGTGCGTGTGTGTGTGTGTGTGCGCGTGTGTGTGTGCGTGCGCGTGTGTGTGCGCGCGTGCGTGCGTGCGTGTGCGTGTGTGTGTGTATTCACGTCTTTGCATTGATTTTTCAGGTAGTCGTGCTGATGTCGTTGGGTGTCAGCATGACTCAGCAATACGCATGCAGCCAAATATAAAGGTGAGCCGCTGGGAAGTTATCCAGACATCGTCGCTGTCGTCGGGCAGAAACCTCTTATTTTCTTATGTTTTTGGCAGCCAATTATGTCTATTTTAGTTTTAGTCATAGTCTTTTGATTAGTTTTCACTTAGTTGTAGTCACATTTTAGTCACCTGGAATGTGTTAGTGTTGGTTTATTTTTAGTCGACTTACATGTCATGAGATTTTAGTCGACTAAATCTACAGGTGATTTAGTCGAGTGTAAAAGGACTTATTTATACTGGATCTCTTTGTCCACTATAGTCCCTTCCTAACATTTTAGTCTAAGTTTTTATTTGTTGACGAAATTGTCAGTATATATTTAGTCTTATAGTTTTAGTCATCATAGCTTAGTTTTCATTCAGTTTCCAATAGTTTTTGCCAGTGGAAAAAAGGTAGTCGACGAACATTCTTCGCCTTAGTTTTAGTCGACGAAATCAACACTGGTACCGCCCTATACTTGAGCAACAATACACTACGACAGCGTCACACAAAAGCAAAGATCCACAAGCTCGATCTTTGAGCTACAGTAGTTCGGGAAATATGAGGTTTCCACACACGCACGCACGCACGCTCAATCACTCTAGATATATGCAGGTAATGCGTACATACAATGTTGAATTACAACCAAACACCAACTTAAATTCATGCTTAAAAGCAGCAGCAAACAAATGCAACGTGAAATTGGAACATGTCTTTGTTGGACAGCCGGTAGTGCGACACAACACAACACAACACAACCACAACACAACCACAACACAACACAACACAACCACAACACAACCACAACACAACCACAACACAACCACAACACAACCACAACACAACCACAACACAACCACAACACAACCACAACACAACACAACACAACCACAACACAACCACAACACAACACAACACAACACAACACAGAACGAATGAAGTCTATATTATATTCAGACTCACGTCAAACTCCAGCAGTGTGTCGATCTGAGTCTGCAGAACGGGCATGCCTTTCAACAGCTTCTCCGTGGTCATCGTTCGCATCACGCCCTCGGCACTGACGGTCAGAGAGTGACAGCACATTAGATCACTGCAGGTTTTCAACCCTTTTCAGATCAAGGGCGAGGCCCATTCTTTTATTTCTTTTTTGTGGCTTTCGCCTTTATTTTATATTTTGTATGGAGGGACAGACAGTAGGCTGACAGGAAGTGGGGGAGAGAGATGGGGGGGTGACATGCAGTTAAAGGTCGTCGGGATCGGGAGTCGAACCCGCGGCACACTGCCAGACTGGGTTGGCGAGGGCCATTATTGATTTGGCATGTGAGCCACACGGACCACCGTTCGATGAGATGTACAGCATAGCCTCGCAGACCCAAAACTAGAGAATCTTTTTTTGTTGTTATCGTTGGATAAGATTTTGTCCACAATTCCACGCTGTATTGATGTGGTATACCACAGGAGAGATGACAGGCAAAAACGTTGATCAAAATAACAATTCTACACATTTAGAGAGAATGTATAAACATTCTCTCTCAATGTGTACATTTCTTGTAGATTACGTAATGAAGCCAGATTTTTTACAATCATTTTACTCTTGAGAGCGTAAAATGAGACCAAAATGGACCCTGGGTGGGGGTCCATTTGGTTTCATTCTACACGAGTTAATGAAGTATATAAGGGTCCATTTGGTTACCAACTCTCCATCATTTAAGTGGGCATCTGTTACCTCCTCAAGGTAACGGGTTGCACTATTTTGCGTTATTTTCAAACAAATCTTGTTTTTATTTTATTTTATTTCTATAGTGTGATAGCTGGAGAGACCCTGTTACTGAACACACACTCCATAGCAATGATTACTATCAGAATATAGTGATTTAACCTTTAAAACAAAACAAAAACGTTTTGTTTTAACCAAAAAAACATCACATACTCTCCGCGGTGACTTACCCTTTCTTGACCTTGGTGAAGTCGAACGCCATCTGGCGGTAGGCGAAGGCCTTCTCGTTTAGGTAGCGTCCGTACCGTCTGATGAACGTGGACATGTCATAGCCTGAGGACGAGGAACATCACAGCGTCACACAAGACATGTCATATAGGCTGAGGACGACCAATAGCACAATGTCACACAGGACATGTCATAGGCTGAGGACGACCAATAGCACAATGTCACACAAGACATGTCATATAGGCTGAGGACGATCAATAGCACAATGTCACACAGGACGTGTCATATAGGCTGAGTGAGGACGACCAATAGCACAATGTCACACAGGACATGTCATAGGCTGAGGACGACCAATAGCACAATGTCACACAGGACGTGTCATAGCCTGAGGACGACCAATAGCACAATGTCACACAGGACGTGTCATAGGCTGAGGACGACCAATAGCACAATGTCACACAGGACATGTCATAGCCTGAGGACGACCAATAGCACAATGTCACACAGGACGTGTCATAGGCTGAGGACGACCAATAGCACAATGTCACACAGGACATGTCATAGCCTGAGGACGGCCCATTGACCATATGCAGACTGCATCCATCTTGCCAGCAAGGTGCTAACTATGTGCAACTTCCCATTTGACAGCCCATTCATCCAAACAGAAAAGTCCTACATCTGATTGTATTAAACAACGTCAAACAAAAAAAAACATTGCAGCTGTGTACGGAAAGCTTGAATTATATGCTCTTTCAATCTGTAAAGTTTTTGTTTCATAAAAATCCACCATAGACCTAGTTATTTGTCGGAGTTTGGAAGCGCTCGTTATCAGTAAAGCAATGTCCCATGCTGCCTCCTGCATTATGTGCAAATTGCAAACAGGTGGTTCGCATGGGCCGTTGAGTGATATTCAACGAGCACTTCCAAACTCCAACACTTAGGAAAAAGTAGGGAATGTCTCGACAGGATGTAGCTCACAACATATCTACGGTGGATTTACAGATACAAATCAGGGGGGCAGTCAGACAGATATTTTGTGAAGCCACTAAGGAAATGGGGACTTCCTGCGCTGTCATTGGGCCCAAAAAAAAACCCATAGCTCCATAGAGCTCCATGTGTTTGGGCCCAACTTCACCTAGACTGTATTACCTTAATAAACATGGCCATGAATACTTTCTGCTTCCAGTCACTAGTCATAATATTCTTTTTGGAAAATGATGGTCCCATTTATTTAAAAAATGACCATAAAGTCGCGTATGTTCTGAGGGGCGTGGCTACCATTACAGTCTATGATCGGGAGCCACCCCTCCGTTCGAGTCAAAATAAAAACCAAAGAAGAAGAAGGGGGGGAAGTCCCGCCTCGTTGTCTGGGCCAGCCAATGGCTCAGCTGGGCCCAAACGGATCTACAAAGATGGCGATTTACAATTCAAGGACTGACTGGCTTCATCTGGCTTCAAAATATCCTCCATTTTTCTGTAAAGCACTTTGAGCTGCATTTCATGTCATGAAAGGTGCTATACAAATAACGTTTTATTATTATTATTATTATCTTACGTCCATATCGGACCCGGAGAACGCTTTGTCCATATTCTTTTTTACAGTCTACAAATACAGGTCTAAATAGGCTTAATTCCATGAAATGCAGCTAAGCGGACAATGAACCACCTATCGAATGTGTCATTTTAAAATATCGGTATAGGCTCTTTCTTCCATATCTCTGGTCGACATGCTGTCGTGCCGTGTTGTGCACTGGGCAAACGGCCAGGGTGTGATTGCCGGCAGCTTGTCTGGAATGCCACACCCTGAGAGCGGCAGTTTGATTTATATGCTTCCAAGCCCAGGGTTTTGGCATATTAACCTGCAACTGCATGCTTAGAAATACCGTCTAACATTTTGCACAAGGATATATACCTGACTGCGGTGTGTGTTCTTTATAATGATACAATGTACTGAAGCCTGAATAAGGCATGCACAGAGACACAGAGACAGAGAGAGACACACAGAGACACAGAGACAGAGAGAGAGAGAGAGAGAGAGGTGCAGTTTTCATGGTCATTTCCTCTGAGTGCCAGATGGCTGTGTGTGTGTGTGTGTGTGTGTGTGTGTGTGTGTGTGTGTGTGTGTGTGTGTGTGGGTGCGTGCGTGCGTGCGTGCGTGTGTGCGTGCGTGCGTGCGTGCGTGTCAGTGTGCGTGCATGCGTGCGTGTCAGTGTGTTATCTGGTCCACACATGCACACAACAGCTGAGTTATGGGCTGAGGGCTCCTGACTGGCCATAATTCATGCTCACCGTGAGAGCCGGTTTTGTCGATAAAGTTGCTGAGATTGAACAGGGAGGTCCTGGAGGCCAGATACTGGATGAACCTCTGGAAGAGAGAAACAAAACAACAACCTGTGTAAGCCAGGGCTATTTTCTTTAGGGCTATAATGAAAGTTACAGGTATGGTACACACACACACACACACACACACACACACACACACACACACACACGCACACACACACACACACACACACACACACACACACACACACACACACACACACACACACACACACAGACGACACACACAATCATTCTATAGTTGTGGCCCCCGGCCTAATCTAGTTGAATACCCCTATAAACTGTACCACGTCTAAAAACACTGAACACATTGACCTTACACATGAAGGCAAAGCGCTATAGGGGTTATATATATGGTTGCATGTTACCTCAGTGGCAGTGCTATAGTGCTCTGCGAGAACCAATTCTCAGTGCTTAGATTACTTTAGGAATACCAGGCCGCGCTGTCCTGCCTGGGCGAGCAGTCTCGTATTCATATGGTATAGCTATGTAGCTACAAAATGTGTTTTTTTGTTGTTAAATAGCAAAAATACCAACGCTGAAAAGCCCACAACCAATGGTGCAGGGCTCGTACTGTAGATCAGCTATATTGTAAGACACCGTTCCGTTGTGTATGAAACAGGGTGTTTGTTAAAATTGCATAAAAATGTATATATCCCCATCAACAACACTGGAGATTTTTGCAGTGTACTTTAAAGGGTTGTATAACGGTATATGACCGCTGCTGTCTTGAACTATATATCTACTGACCGCACGGAAAAATGAGGCCACAATCCGTTTGCGTGAACATTTCATTGTGTCTATATTATAGGGACAGATTTCTTTGACCTAAATAGAACACAATTGAAACGGCCAACGAAGGGCCCCAGGAGCCCTTGTCTGGGCCTCAAACCCAGTGCGCCGCGCGGTCCAGTTTCTCCCGAGGGCCCCTGATGGCCGAGGGCCGCTGGCCACCGGCACGGCGCTTCATTTGGCCCTGCAGGTCCATAATAATAATAGTAGATAATAATAATAATAATAATAATAGAGTTTACAGGAGCTCTCGTTTATGAATAATCCCTTTTAGACCGCACGCAGTGTTGAAAACCCACTTCATTTAATAGACATATATCTCTACGTCTATAGTTGTCTCTGTGAATGTCTGTTATAATAACCCATTATTATACACACACTATACTGTCTTATTTCAGCAAGGCAGACAATTATAGCTATATTATCACGACCAATAAATGAGTCTGTGGCCCAGGCGGTGGCGTATAAACCGTCTGGGCGCACCCGACTGGTTGGGTCATCATCAACTCAATCAGTTGCACATGTGTGTCCACTCACCTCGTTCCCCTGGACACACATGTGGTGGGTGGTGACGAGGGCCTTGAACACGACCACCCAGCTGGCGTTGGTGGCCCGCTCGAACAGCGTGTCGGCCATCTGAGGGATGTTGACGTTGGTGGCATTGGTGGCCGACACCAGGTCTGTGGAACAGAACACACACACACACACACACACACACACACACACACACATTGTCATTCACGTTGTATAGGCTATACCTTTTGAAAGCGCTATTGTCTCTGTCGGGTGGTGGGAACCTCATCATAATATGTTCAAAACTTTCATTTTCACTTCCAGGATTCTTCAGAAATGTTCAAATATGTGTGGTATAGGAAGTGTCACACTTTGAGCTTTTAAAAAAAAAATAGCCGATGGTTTTTTTTAATATAGCCAACGGACATTTTACCCACAGATGCGCTTATGTGTTTTTTTTAACCTACTTTTTTTATCCCAACGATTTTGCAAGCTCATGACTCAGTGTCAATTATCTCATGCAATCCCTGGGCACTACACTTCCCCTCTGCCAACCTGGGGAGAGCAGCAGATTTACGTCATGCTTCCTTCTATGCATGAGGAGTTCAAGCCACTTCTTTGCGCCATGACAGCGGGGAGCACCCATGCGCTATACGGAACACGTTATTCCAACCAGTTCCTTTCCCATCCATCAAGGCTGGCCTGGGATTACTTTACTACATGTGTTTTGTGAGGGCACTTACACTATAGAGAGCGTCGCAGTCCCGCCCCCCCCCCCCCCCCCTCGAGAGACCCGGAAAATAAATCCCCGTTCATTTTCCTCATAGACTTTTCAGAAAGTATTTATTTAAAGACGTTTACGAAGCGGACAAAGCCAACTCTTGTCGTGACAAATCATGACAACAAACGGCAAAAAAAAATAAAAAAATAAACGGCAGGTTATATAACACTTTTTTTGTTGTTTTTCTTCTTTGTAATTATTTGTTTGGTCCAAAGTATTGTGTGTGTTTGTCATGATTTGTCACGACTCGAGTTGGCTTCGTGCAACGCTTAAAAGGTCTTTAAATAAATACGTGTTGAAATGTCTATGAGGAAAAATGCATTGGGATTCATTTCCTGGGCCTGGCGTCGTCACGAAAGGGTTGCGGGACTGCGGCGCTCTATAGGCCGGGACACGGGGAGAACATGCATGCAAACTCCACACAGAAAGGCCTTTTTGCCAACCCCACCCACCCAGGGTATGGGCACTGCTGACGCTGCCCACAGCGTCCCCAGCGGGAATGGAACCCAGGCTTACCCCGTTTTAATGAGTTAATAACAGCAAGCACAAGATGAATACTGATTCACATCATTTACATTGGGGGCGATATCTGTTCAAACAAAGGCCTTAATAAAGCCTGCTGCGAGTTGTGTCTTTGGTCATATGAGGACATTACAGTTGTGTGTATAAATGTCAACTTTATAGAAACCAGTGGTGGAAAGTAACTAAGTACTTCTACTTAAGTACTGTACAAAATATCAGATCTACAAGCTTGTAGATCTGCCATTTTCAATAGATTTTTGATACATTTTAATTAAACTTGTGAAATGGGACATTCTGCAATATGAGCACTTTTACTTTGAGTACTTTAAGTACATTTTGATGCCCATACTTTTGTACTTTTACTCAAGTACATTTAAAGTAGTTCTAAATGGCAGTATTGGTACTTTTACTTAAAGCAACTGAGTACTTTTTCCACCACTGGCTGTCGATACACTGGACTGGAGACACGGCAGGCTATAGAAGCGCATCAGGGATTCGGCGCGCACAAGCGCCCACGCATGAGAATATTGAGCTTGCAGATGTGAGCCTATGTTATATCAAAGGCAGAAGCATGGCTTTGCCACACACAGAGGAGGAGTGTAACAAACGCATATAGGCTGCAGCTGAGAGCAGCACCTTGGGCCGTTATTATGCTTGATATTGATCAGCTGTGTGGCCTCGTCTCAAGTACACACCTCTAGACATCCACTCTGCTGATGGTGAGCGCACTAAAGCATAATACAGCCAGGCAGTCGGTGTTATGTTGGCTATGCACGATATATGGCTGTTAATGGAGAGAGAGAGAGAGAGAGAGAGAGAGAGAGAGAGAGAGAGAGAGAGAGAGGATAAAATAAGAAAGATAATGGAACAGAAGGCGAGGGAGGGGTGGTGTTGAACTTGAAGGTCTTAATAGCTGAATAAGTGTGTGTGTGTGTGTGTGTGTGTGTGTGTGGGGGGGGGGGGGGGGGGGGGGTTGGACAGATTATTACAGTCCAAGCGTCCTTTGTGTCCTTGGGGACAAGAAGAGCTCCCTTTTTCAAAGAAATTGTGATCGCATATTTTCACATATTTCTCTTTTGGGAGCCCCCGGATGATTACTATGATGATTTATAAATGACTTTGAGTATTATGGGCCATTCGCTCGCTATAACTGTATAGGCCTAACTATACGTAAAGTAGAGTTCACACCAACCACAAAAATACCACATAGTTATCATTATAAGTTATTGTGCTCAGTGCGAGTCTGCTAATACGGCTGACCTTACACCGCACGCACGCACGCTCTCTGTTCTCCCCTCCGATTGGCCTGCAGCGATTCGGACCTCTTCCCAAAGGCTTCCGTGCGCTTTGCCCCCATCTGATTGGACGGTATATATACGGTGACGTTCCCAACTCGGTGAAACTCAGTGTCACACGTCTTGCCTGCAACAGTGTGGTTTCCTAATAGAGCTGCATGGCAACCACGCTATATAGAGATGGGCAACCACGCTATACAGTATATAGACGAGAGATGGGCAACCACGCTCGCAATTCTGCAGGATTGCATCTGTCTAGTTCGCTCGTGGACGTCCTATACTTCTTTCTTTTCAAAGTCTTTTTGTTGAAATTTCAACAATATAAATCTCAGAGATCATATATCGGGGCAGACATAATGAAAATACTATGTTGTTGCGCAAAACGCATGCCCCCTTCAAGACAAAAGAACAATTCCCAATTCAGCCTCCCTACTCCCTGCTAACACCCACAAGCAGTCATTGGGAGGGATGTTCTATAATCGATAATATACTTCTAACCTTGTACTGCACTTTGGTCAGCCTTGGACAGTTGCATTTGCGGCGCTTTATTATAATAAAGTTCGATTTGATTCGGTTTGATTCGATGAAAGCGTGATGTGAGATAACACAATGCCATTCACAGGCGATGCCCTATGGCCTCTCGTTCCCAGCTCATCCGTCATACTGCAGTCGGATAATGTCCAGGCACGTGCACACATAGACATCAAAAAGGGGCCTTTTACCCCGTCTGTAAATTAAATCACAACTGCCCTTTACCAGACTAACGGATGCAGCATTAAAGGTGAAAGAAATGGACATCGATGGCACTCCTTTCCATCCATGCCTGCATGCCGGAAGCAGCATTCAGAAGAATAGCTTTTTTTCCCCCCCGAAGTCTCCTGAACTTAATTGAACACAGCATTTTGGCGTTTAACTAATTTGTTTTTCGAAATCCATGTCCATGTTACACCACATCTCCAGTATAGATAAAGAGTGCTGGGTTGCGCCCCGAAAATAGCAGATCTACAAGCTCTCAACGCGTCGCAGCGCGACGCGTTGAGAGCTTGTAGATCTGCTATTTTCCGCTTTTTTTGTCCAAACATGCCCCTGCCTCTCTAAACACTCTCTGCACACCTCTGGATATGTCTGTACTGTTTCTACTCTGCCTTGCAGACCAAATACAAACGTACATAATGATGTACTTGTACTATGTTTACTTTACCCTTTACATACAGTCCCAGTGTACTGCATATTCTGTGTGTTCCATTTGCTGTATTGTTTTATTTATTTATGACTAATATTAGTCACCTTTATGTTAGATGTATGGTATGGTGTATATAGGACTGTTTATAATCAGCGTGTGTATATTGCTGAAAAGATGACTTGAGCTTTTGGCCTACATTGGCCTACAACCATATACAGTATACGCCTGTGTAGCCAATGGCTATATATCATGCCACACTGTATACTGTATATTTGGCAGCAGATCTTATAAAGCTATCATGTGCCCAGCTGGGATTGTGTTGAAAAGAGCTCATTATTTTGTGAGCTTGTATAGGTGGGTTATTTTCAAACGTATACAAGGTTAAAGTGGTACAAACGCACGCGCACACACACACACACACACACACACACACACACACACACACACACACACACACACACACACACACACACACAGCTCTCTCTCTCTAACACACAATAGCACAAAGACTTAACTGAATGTTGCTGGCATATACTAGTAGCTACAAGTTAGCATCCATGCAGCTAAGAACATATAGGCTACACACACACAAGACCATGTGCACCGAGTCATTTTCTGGCCATGCAGCTTTAGGCTAATTATAGCCTTTGCTACTCTGTGAGTGCGTGTGTGTGTGTGTGTGTGTGTGTGTGTGTGTGTGTGTGTGTGTGTGTGTGTGTGTGTGTGTGTGTGTGTGTGTGTGCGCGCGTGCGTGCGCGTGTTCACTGCGTTGCTCTGCCATCTGGGTCATGCCATACTACTTTATAATCCATGTTCTGTGTTCATGGTACAAGCTGTGGTAATTGCTTGACACGTTAACCACAAACAAAGTCAAGTATAGGCACGTGTGTGTGTGTGTGTGTGTGTGTGTGTGTGTGTGTGTGTGTGTGTGTGTGTGTGTGTGTGTGCACGCGCGAGCGTGAGTGTGTGTGTGTGTGTGAGTGTGTGTGTGTGTGTTTGTGTGTGTGTGTGTGTGTGTGTGTGCGTGTGTGTGTGTGTGTGTAATGAGGATTGACTGATCCTAATAAAGACTCTTAGGGTAATCCACGCCAGTCAGGAGAGATGCATAGTCTCTCAAACCGGACCATCTCTCTCTGACACAATCTGAACATGAATAGTGTGACATCACCCGTCCTGGAGAGCCCTTAAACTAAGGAACGAAACTTTGTTCATGCCATGGAGCCCCAAATGAATGATCTACAGTGTGATTCTGGCCGTGTTCATATAGTGTCACGTGCACGTGCATGTCCACGTGCACGTCCACATGCTCCGGGGGTTAGAAGGACAATTCAGTTGAATGCTCTTCTGTTGTCTAAATGAAGCATATAGCATAAGCGTTAGTTCATGCAGAGCACGCGTACGCTCAGCTGTCTGTCAGTCTGCTGATTGCTTCCAATCAGCCACGCTTTCCTACACACCAATCACACCTCATTCCCTCATCAAGGCGGTCCACTTAAATACGTCTCTCTCTCTCCTACACTCTATGGATCTGCTGCTGGGGAAAAAAACATGCCTCCGCCAAGTGTTTAAACTGAATGTTGAACTGAAATGCACGGCTCTTAAGTAATCTGGCTCTAAACTGAATTCAGTCTTATATGCAGGCTTTAATAATTTGCATATCTCAAGCTATATGCTGATTATTAAATGCCTTGCTATGGGGCCCACTATCGTAGACCTTTTTGAATAGCGTTCTGGCTCAGCTATAAATTCAGGGAACATCTTTAAGAGCGGAGCCATTATTACCTCCAAGTTTAACTGCATTCCATTTGTTGCGATACATAAATGGTTGAATATTATAGGCTACACAATCCAAACAGAAAAGCCCTATCTGAAAGAACGTTAAACTCGTTAAACACCACTCCATTTGCCACTCACTTTTATGCACGCACAATGCACATATATACCCTCAATTGTATAACATTGTGCTGCTGATTAAACTTGGACATACATTTCATAGATAACTTCACAGACTTGTTTGACAGCATTATGTCGTTGTGTAAATTAATGTTTATAGTTATAGTTTGACACTTGATATTTTCTATTAACAGATTAGATTTGTGTTAGTGAATCTTCAGACCACTTTTTAACCACTCGATTTTTTTGGACCTTTGCACTCGAAAATATCAGATCTACAAGCTCACGGCGCTATTTTCGGCACACGGCTTATAGTATAAATCTGGCATTGTGCGATGCCAAAATGAACACTGCTCACAGTATATATACAGACCGACGGGTCACGGGGGATCTGACGGACGCCTGTTGCCATGGAAACAAACCACCTACGCAACTTCGTAGCGACTATAGCGAATGCATCACGGCGGGAGGATTGATTGATGACTTCCTCTGCAGTGTTGGACACGTAGTAGAAACCTCTGTTCCACACGGTTAGTATATCTACTGCCAGTGGTGAAAAAGTTTTATTTTTATTTTATATTTCTTTGGCAAAAAAAAACTTTTTTTCTTTTTCTTTTTTGCCACATAGGGGCATGTGGGGGGGCAATACGAGCTTATGTGGGGGGCCAATAAGGGCTTTATCGTATATCGCATCATCACAGCTAATAACCTTTCTTTGATTGAGGTTTTTTATTCTACACTTATTCTCTATCTATCTATCTATCTATCTATCTATCTATCTATCTATCTATCTATCTATCTATCTATCTATCTATCTATCTATCTATCTATCTTATTGTTCTGTTTCATTTTTAGTCTACTTGTTTTGTTGAATTCAAATGTCCCTTTGTAGTGTTTTTCGCCCCTCTGTGTCCTGTTATAATGTTTCTGTTGCTTGATTGATATAATATATTATAGGCACATGAATTGCCTCGTTGTTGAAATGTGCTATACTGTACAAATACAAGGGATGAAACAAAGACAAAAAATGACAAAAAAAAAAGAGAAAATTTGAACTGAAACATTTTAAAATTTAAGCTGATAAATGATTAGTTTGTGGAGTTGTCTCTCTCTCTCCCGATTGGATATAAATTGGCATCCCCCGAAATGAAAATGTATTTTCTGTTTCATTCAAGAGCTGGAGAGACGCACTTATACAGAGAAAAAAAAAAGTGGTTCTCAACCAGTGGTCCGGGGACCACCAGTGGTCCTTGAAGGGATGCCAGGTGGTCCCCAGCTAAATGACGGATAGTTGGAAACCTTGAAGAGCTAGAAGTTTTGAGAGCATGAAATGAAACGCTGTACGCTCAACCTCGAAATGTCACTATGAGCTTGTAGATCTGCTATTTTTCAATAGCTAAAGTATAACATAATGCTTATAGTTAAAACACCAAAAGGGGTTCCCGCCCCAAAATGGGTTAACTGTGCAATCACTATATAGGTTCTGTCACGTTCTGTGACGTGTTATGTTTTCTTGTGTACCCTGTTCTTGGTTTTTGTTATTGTTTTACCTTTCTTTCGTTGTGTTCCTGTGATTTTGATGTTTTGTATTTTCCTCGTTTCTTAGTTGCAGTTTTGCCTTACACTGTGAACCTTTATTTTGTAGTCATGTTTTGTGCCTTCCTGTCTGCCCCTGTAGTTCTGTTCCTGTCTTGTCTCACTAGTCCTGTGATTGTCAGTGTTTCCACCTGTGTCCCCTTAGTTCCCCAGCCTATCCCAGTGTTGATTGTCAGTGGTGTTCACATGTGTCTAGTTTTCCCCTGTCTATAAGTATGCCCTTGTGTTTTCAGTTCTTTGTTCGTTCGTAAATTGTTGTCAGTGTATTCTAGCTCCTCGTGGTTCCTTGTATATTCCTAGTCCCAGTGTTATTTCTTGCTCCTAGTTATCCCTAGTTTCCTCGTGTTGCCTGTGTTTGTTCCTGTAGCTCTGGTTTTTGGTTAATAAACCACCGTGCACTCGACCTGCCTTGTGTCTGCCTCATCCTCTGCATTTGTCATGCGCTTCATGGGTCCTACTGTCCTACACACCTCTGACTCTGATCGTGACAGGTTCAAGGTGTTAACACGAATGGACTTCAACACAACATCTCTGAAAGAAAGCCATTTTTTGGGGGGCGGCGGAGGAGGAAATTCATGTCAACTACTATAGGTACGTGAGCAATGTTGACAATGAATGACATTTAGTCACATTTAATTGGTATATGGGTATTTTAAACTAGTAGTTGGTGTAAGAGTGGACGGTTTTCAGGCCTAGATATTCCTCCGGGGGGCGTGAGTGGCCTTGCCAAGAGAAGAGTGGAGAGAGGCCCGGTGGCCCACATACATACAACAGTGTATGCAGCTTGTTGAGCCGGCCCCCGTGCCAAAATGGACGCGGCGTTCGACACATTGGAACCTCCGCGAGCCATTCTGTCGACGTGATCTCAACATTGTCCATATGGCTCCCTGGATCGCTTGATAACTCAAGAAATTAACAGAGAAACGGGGTCGGGGGCTTGCGGTAAAACGAGTGGAAACAAGACACCAATGCAACAGCAATTATAGGACAACGCTCCACAAATCCTCTTAGACTAACTATTACCTTGGCTCCTGGCACCCAAACTGTGGAATAAACACCCCCCCAGTGCAGTCAGAACTGTGGACTCACTCCTAGTTTTCCATTGTAGTCTGAAGACGCACCTCTTCAGACGAATGCAAGAACGCTCACCCCAAAAACGCGTAACCTCAGTAAAACTATGCCTGATCTTAACCTTATTCCATAACGTAACCTTAGTAAAACTATGCCTGAACCTAACCTTATTCCTTAACGTAACCTCAGTAAAACTATGCCTGAACCTAACCTTATTCCTTAACGTAACCTCAGTAAAACTATGCCTGAACCTAACCTTATTCCTTAACGTAACCTCAGTAAAACTATGCCTAAACCTAACCTTATTCCTTAACGTAACCTCAGTAAAACTATGCCTGAACCTAACCTTATTCCTTAACGTAACCTCAGTAAAACTATGCCTGAACCTAACCTTATTCCATAACGTAACCTCAGTAAAACTATGCCTGAACCTAACCTTATTCCATAACGTAACCTCAGTAAAACTATGCCTGAACCTAACCTTATTCCTTAACGTAACCTCAGTAAAACTATGCCTGAACCTAACCTTATTCCATAACGTAACCTCAGTAAAACTATGCCTGAACCTAACCTTATTCCATAACGTAACCTCAGTAAAACTATGCCTGAACCTAACCTTATTCCTTAACGTAACCTCAGTAAAACTATGCCTGAACCTAACCTTATTCCATAACGTAACCTCAGTAAAACTATGCCTGAACCTAACCTTATTCCATAACGTAACCTCAGTAAAACTATGCCTGAACCTAACCTTATTCCATAACGTAACCTCAGTAAAACTATGCCTGAACCTAACCTTATTCCATAACGTAACCTCAGTAAAACTATGTCTAAACCTAACCTTATTCCTTAACGTAACCTCAGTAAAACTATGCCTGAACCTAACCTTATTCCATAACGTAACCTCAGTAAAACTACACCTGAACCTAACCTTATTCCATAACGTAACTTCAGTAAAACTATGCCTGAACCTAACCTTATTCCTTAACGTAACCTCAGTAAAACTATGCCTAAACCTAACCTTATTCCATAACGTAACCTCAGTAAAACTATGCCTGAACCTAACCTTATTCCTTAACGTAACCTCAGTAAAACTATGCCTGAACCTAACCTTATTCCTTAACGTAACCTCAGTAAAACTATGCCTGAACCTAACCTTATTCCTTAACGTAACCTCAGTAAAACTATGCCTGAACCTAACCTTATTCCTTAACGTAATCTCAGTAAAACTATGCCTGAACCTAACCTTATTCCTTAACGTAACCTTAGTAAAACTATGCCTGAACCTAACCTTATTCCATAACGTAACCTCAGTAAAACTATATGCCTGAACCTAACCTTATTCCTTAACGTAACCTCAGTAAAACTATGCCTGAACCTAACCTTATTCCTTAACGTAACCTCAGTAAAACTATGCCTGAACCTAACCTTATTCCATAACGTAACCTCAGTAAAACTATATGCCTGAACCTAACCTTATTCCTTAACGCAACCTCACTTGCCTAAACCGAACCTAAACCTCACCTGATTCCTAAACGTAAACTATGCCTAAACCTACTGTATAACCTTATTCCTAAACGTATTCTTAATATAACCTGAGCTAAACGAATACAATAACACAGGGACCCACTGGGGGAGAGCGGTCCACGGGAAAAGATGGGGCCGAGTGTATTTTTGGGGCAAGTGTTCCGGTTACCCTTCAGACTCCATTGAATTCCTTCTTTTCACCTTTGTTGGATAGATTGCTAGTGCACTGTTGTGATACAGTATATCTTAGTCACTTGTTCTTATGTTTTTATTACTTCGATGAGTTTCCTCTTATAGATATTATAGGATTTTGTTTGGAGAGATGCTAAGTTATTTTGTGTACTATAGTGTCTTGGAGGCACTATACAGTGTGGTGACTGCACTGTTCTCTCTCTCACTCATAAACTAAACTTGTGTAACTATACTTACTGTTGTTCTATTTTAGTCATACTCTCTTGAAACGTTTTCATTTAGTTTTAGTCACATTTTAGTCACCTGGAATGTTTCAGTGTTTAGTCTAGTTTTAGCTAAATATCGTACGATTTCTGTCGACTAAATCTACATTTGATTTAGTCGACTAGAATGGCCTTGATGTCATCGTAATGACTGATTTTACACTTGCTGAAAATAGCCGATCTACAAGCTTGTAGATCGTCAATTTTGAGCATGCAACTAATTGTAAAATGACTTACTGTAGTGGATCTCTTGTCCACTAGTCCCTTCCTATAACATTTTAGTCTATAGTTTTTATTTGATGACGAAATTGTCAGTACATTTAGTCATAGTTTTAGTCATCAAAGCTTAGTTTCCATTTAGTTTTCGTCAGTGAAAAAAGGTATAGTCGACGGACATTTTTCGTCTTGGTTTTAGTCGACAAAAACAACACTGCATTGAAACTATAGAAACGATATGATAATATAAACAATGAACCTCACATATTATGTCTATTATGTACTGTATGTATGGCCACGGATTAAGATACAATCTATACACTGTACCATCTTCTGTTAAGGTACACACTTTTAAAGTCGTGATTTTTGGTTCTTTACTCTCAATCATTTAGCCATCATTTAAGAATGATGGCTTTGATCCTTTCAACGACAACACATATGGTCACACACACACACACGCACACGCGCACACACACACACACACACACACACACACACACACACACACACACACTGTGACATAACACTGTTACTGAACAAATATTGTATACAGTAGTGTTTGACGATTACGCCACGGACAAAGCCAACTCGAGTTGTGACACATCATGGCAATATAAACACGATGTTTTTTCGCCGATCAAATGATTTGTAGGAAGAAAAGCAAAACAAAAAGTGTCGTATATCCTGCTATGTTGTCTTTATATAAATATACTTTTTGAAAAGTCTATGAGGGAAATGAATGGGGAATTCACTACTGGTTCTCGGGACATGGTTTGATCAAACATTTGATTGCTGATTTGCTGGTGGTGTTCTGCCCCTCCCCCCTCATCAAACACAAATGTTTGGTCAAACCACGTGACTCCCATTGGAAACGTATTGTGGTGGCCCCAAAAAAACGACCAAACATTTTCTTGATTGGTGTTTGGTACGTGTGAATGAGGCCTGAGACTATTTTCTTCTTCTCCTTTGAGCTGCGATCTGCAGGTTTTTTTTTTTTATGTCCTCTCCTAACGGAGAGTTAATTACAACTATGTCCTAAAAACGATGGATGGGGCGTCTATAGTGTGCGACGCTTAAAATAACTTCATAGACATTCGACCAGAAAATGGCCTATCTGCAAGAGAAAAAAAAACAGTATTATTTGTGTATATATCATTGCTTTCGGGAAGAAACTTCTTATCTCCATATTTTATCTTTTTTTCCCCCCAACGCCCTACTTGATCGTCTACAACAGTAGTAGTAGTAAGTAGCCTTGCCGAGCCATGAGGCCCATAGGGCAGGAGCCTATCTCTATCCCTGTAGTGTGAGGCAGCTTGATGTACAAGTACACCCCCTGGACATGACGCTAGTATGTCGCAGGGACTTATACCCCCAATCCAACCATTGATGCTGAGTGTCAAGCAGGGAGGCACTGGGTCCCATTGTTAGAGTCTTTGGTCTGGGGGGGATCGAACCCCCGACCTCCCAGTCTCAGGGCGGACACTCTAACCACAAGGCCACTGCAGCTGGTGTCTATACAGCAGTGGTTTTCAACAACCTTTTTCACATGCAGGCCCATTATGTGTTCCACATCTGAGCCACGGACCATGCACCATTTGATGAGATTTAGCCTCGCAGACCCAAAACTATAGAGAATATTTAGTTGTCGTTGGATGTGATTCTGGCCCACAGCTCCATGCTGTATTCATGTTGGTATATACCACGGGAGAATAGATAGCAGGGCGACGTTGATCAACAATAACAATTCTTCTACATTCTCTAATTGTGACCAGATTTGACTGACACAATGAATTAATAGCACAGGCAGTCTCTTCACATATACTAGAGCATGTCTGAAATAAGTGTCAGAGCTGAAATCGACATGTACATATGAAATAAATGCTTAAACATGTAGCTATAGGTGTAATGTTAGAGACCACAGAAGTGAACCTTTCTCAAGCCTCTTTTCTCAACTCGCTGTTTTCTGCAAGACATGACCCTATAATAGTCATATCTCCTAAACTATAGTGGGTCAAACTGAACAACCAATATTATCAAATTGAAGCTATATGATTCCCTATACGAAACAATTGTGTAGACTTCTTGTAAATACAGTAATGCGGATGTTTAACAATGAATGTTAAACATGTGGTTTCATTTTACGCTCTCAAGAGTTAATAATCTTTAATTCAAGGGTCCATTTGGTTGCCAACTCTCTATCGTTTAGCTGGGGACCACCTGGAACCCCCTCGAGGAGCACTGGTTGAAAACCGCACTGGTCTGCAGCATCACACACAAAGGAGTATAGCAGATCTACAAGCTCGAAACACACGCGCGAAGCGACGCGTTGTGAGCTTGCCGATCTGCTATATACACTTTGGATGCTTTTCGAATTGGAACGGTGAAAACATGGACGACATGGAGTGAACGACAAAACACGGAGCTGTGGACTCCCGACGGGACGTTTAATACGGGCAACAGTGAAACGATACAAGCGGGAGCAGCAGGAGGAGGAGGAGGAGGAGGAGGAGGAGGAGGAGGAGGAGGAGGGATGCGAGCCGCAGTATCTGGGAACCATACTAGTGTATATATAGCATTAGCAGCGTCACCTTTGGCTGCGTAAATAATGCAAAGGGCAGCCATTGGGCTGGATGGGTGAATTATTCAGCAGGCGTGGCGGATCACTCGATAAAACGGTCCCGGGTCCGGGAGGGACACGGCACACACATGTAGTAGGGACAAGGCCCAGACAGACAGACAGACACACTGACACACAGACAGACAGACAGACAGACAGACAGACAGACAGACAGACAGACAGACAGACAGACAGACAGACACACAGACACACAGACAGACAGACAGACAGACAGACAGACAGACAGACAGACAGACAGACAGACAGACAGACAGACAGACAGACAGACAGACAAGACCAGACACACAGACAGACAGACAGTCTGACAGTCTGACAGACAGACAGACAGACAGACAGACAGACACACAGACACACAGACAGACAGACAGACAGACAGACACACAGACACACAGACAAGACAGACAGACAGACAGACAGACAAGACACACAGACAGACAGACAGACAGTCGTTTCGCTGGAAATAGATCTACGAGAGCTCGCAGTCCAGTGTGCCTCGCCAATCTGCACGCCATTTTTTGAAGCGCATGTCGTTCGGATCAATAGAAGCTCTCTCACAGACTGGACAACCCGTATCCATCAACACAAGCGGAGTGTGATTGGGTTTTTTGTCTTATTCGTGTGGTGTGTGCGTGAGCCATCGTCACCACCCCACGTCCCACCCACCCGGGCCGCCGTCTCGGTTGGCGGGGGTTGGGGGGGTGGGGGGGGGATGATAGTGATTAATCATGATGTGCCCCCCCCCCCCCCCCCCCCCCACCCAGGTTGTCACCTACAAGTGTGTTATAATAAAGCCGTGAAGTGTGATGTTTCTATTCGGTCGTGATGGTGCAGTTTTGCAGAGAGAGAGAGCTTGGGCTTTTTTTTTTGGGCTTCGATATATAGGCTTGTGGGCTGCACCTTTTAGCGTGCGTGCGTGCGTGCGTGCGTGCGTGCGTGCGTGCGTGCGTGCGTGCGTGCGTGCGAGCGTGCTTTACGACTTAGGGCACGGGGAGGAGCCGACACCCTCTCTGAATGGCCTGCCACTATGCTCCTGAATTACGACCCCCTCACACACTTTCTCCCACTACCCTCCACACACACACACACACACACACACACACACACACACACACACACCCACACACACCCACCCACCCCCACACACACACGCACGCACGCACACACACATGTAACTCCCTCTCTCTCTCTCTCTCTCTCTCTCTCTGGGCTGAAGGCGGACTCAAGAGGTCAGCCATTGGTCGTAGTCGTCACGTCAACCACGTCCACTTATAACGGTGGAGCCACGCCCACAGCAAGCGAAAGGCAAACCATGAAGTCATTGTGAGTCATCCTGAACATACTGTACAACCTAATGTACATATACGGTACACTATAACTATATACAGTAACCTATCGATCATACTGCATATACTGTATACAACCCATACCGTACATACAAATGTAGTAATGGGATGGAATGAGAAAATGTAAAAATGCAATTCACTGGCGTCCTTGTTTAACCCATTTTGTACGGTAACCCCTTTTTGGTGTTTTAAAGCATTATGTGTTATACTTTATTGGAAAATAGCAGATCTATACAAGCTCATAGCGCGGCACTAACTTGTAGGTCTGCTATTTTTGAGAAATCATGAAAATGTGACCCAAGTGTTGAATATTATATATTCCTTCAGAGTGAACGTTTTTTAACTCACATCTTTGCTTCGGGGAGGGGGGGGGTCCGTGGAACAACATATTTTCGGATGGGGGTCGGCGGCCCAATTACATATATTTTTGGGGGTCCTTGACAGGAAGATGTTTGAGAACCACTGACAAGAGGTTTTTTCGAGAAAACTGTCAGGATTTAGAAGGCATTTGTATAGAATCGTTCCCATGGTCGAAATGGATTAAAACAGGCCAAAGGGAGAGGAAATGATCGTTCCTCCTATAAGCTTATAGTTAAAACCCATTATATGTTATAATTTAGCTATTGGAAAGTAGCAGATCTACAAGCTCATGAACTTGTATAGGTCTGCCTATTTTTGAGAAATCGTTAAAATGTGCCTCAAATCTTTCAGAAAATTGTCATGATTTATAGACAACTTTTTCGACGTCAGGCCTGAACGGGTTAAGTGACTATATATACAGTATACCCCCCCCCCCCCCCACCCCCACCTCTTTTTAACCCCCTTCATTTTCCCCCTGCAACCTGTACTTATATTGTCTTTATTTGAATTTATAGTTGTTATTTTTCATGTCATGATTATGAATGAAGGACTTTTTTCGGGGATGTCTATAATATTTTAGACTATATAAGTGACTGACCGTATATATTCTGTCGCTGTTTATATTTCTGCCTAATAAAGTAGGCATATTCAATCAATCAATCAATCAATCAATCAATCAATCAGTATGACCTGCATGTTGTATATTGTGCAACAGTCATACAATAGGCTGTATACTGTATAGAAACTATTGATCAACATCCTCTCATTTCAACCCGCTAAACATGCAATCTGTATACTTTTCACGTTTTATATTGACTGATTGATTGATTGATTGCTTGCTTGCTTGCTTGCTTGATTGATTGATTGACAGTTTGCAGGGGGAAAAGCGCTGGAAAGTACCGTTCAATACAAGGTCTGATATAAGAAGATAAAAACTATCACTTGTTTCCATTGGGGTCCTTCCTACTCATTTCATCAGAAATAAATAATCTACCATAATCTACCAAATCCAGATCTATACAGTACTAGTTATATTGTGTTAACATACTCTAGGCTATATAGTTATTAACATACCAAACAGATGTATAGGCTATATATATACTAGTACTTGATTACTATATACTTAGTATACTTGGTTAGAGAAAACATCATATAAAAAACAAAACCAATGAACTATTTGTATCCGTTAAACTGTATTGTGGATTAAACACTTTCACCTGAACCACTATAGCCTACACAGCAGCACACCTTTAAGACCTGTCCTGCCTGCTATGTTTTATGCACATCGGTGTAGCTTACAGCAATACATCTGGCTCATGGCTATAGTTTATGTGGAGGTGGAGCAGCAGTGTATATAGAATTAGAATACAGAAGAGCATCATAGCCCACTGTATATATGGTGCTGTAAAAAAAACCCCACTATTATAGATTCTATAACGTATATAATCTGTATATGGTGCAGTTAAAACCCATTCTCGGGGCGGGAACCCCTTTTGGTGTTAGCATTATATGCTATGCTTTAGCTATTGAAAAATAGCAGATCTACAAGCTCACGAGCTTGTATAGGTCTGCTATTTTTGAAAAATCGAAGAACGACTGACATAGAAACACATAGCTTTTTCAGAACACTGTCAGGATCTATAGAAGACATTTTTTAGAATGGGTTAAAGTTATCTGTTATATGGCAGGGCCGGTTCTATATAGGGAAGGGAGGATGGATACAGCCGTGATGTGTCCTGCCCACCCGCAATGGACAGGGCAGCATTTTGCAGAGAATAGATAAAACTGATATGACGACAGCATCAGCTCGTTTTCTATATGCATTTCGGTGTAAATACTGTCTCGCCGAAGGAAATCGGGTTATACTGTATACGTCGGTCAAAGAATATAAGAGGATATGGATAGATATAAACTATGATATCATGATGATATATATAGCATAGATAGTTTTCTATGCATTCGGGGGTTTACAGGGATTTGACGTCTGAGGGTGCAGTCAAAACAACTACGGTTATACGGTAGCCTAGTGCAGTTTATAGCTGCATCTGCAGTACAGTTTCCTATAGTGTATTGACAGCAGGTATAGGAGTTAGGACCCCTGCCGGTTGATCAGCAGTATAGGCCTATACTGCCTGTAGATTATAAGCACAATATACCCCCCCCCCCCCTCAAGTGGGGGATTCCCTCTTAAAGAGCGTGCAGACGTGCATGGGGTTCGAAATCGAATCATGCGTATACATTAGTGGTCATGAAATGAAATGTATATATTATGGGATCACTAAAGGTTTGTATGTGTGCGCGCGCACGCACACGCACAGCCACACACACGCACGCACACACACACACACACACACACACACACACACACACACAACACGCAAGCACACACACACGCAAGCACGCAGAACATTAAAAAAAAATGACACTTACACTCCAGGTGTTTCTTCTTGGGCGCCATAATTTCGTGCGTGGTGGCTTTGCAGACGCCGCGGGCCATGTCCGATCCCGTCAGCTGGTGCTGCGCAGCGGCAATGCGATCCGTGAGCGTTTGCCCCGACATTTTCTCTCTTCGGTATATTCTCTGCTGCTTGTTTTAGTAGTATATAGCGTCGTGCAGTGCAGTCTCGCTCGCTGTGTAGCCTATAGGCTATACCAAGACCATGCACCACCGTCGTCTATATAGCGACGTGTAGATTTCACCCAAAAGAATCAATCAGTCAATCCTTGTGTAAAAAAAAAAAAAAAAAAAAGGTCGCCAACCAACCCGCGGTTTGCAGGATTTGGGGAATCCTCAGATTCCGGTGCGGTCGATCTGCCTCCCAGTCCCGTACGGATAGGCCTGTATGACCTTCTGTATATTGGACGCACAAACACAACCCACACACACCCACACACACACACACACACACACACACACACACACACACAGCACAATGCATGTTAAATCGCACATATAGCCTGTTAGTATAATGTTAGCATCCGATCGTCATGCGCGCTCACGTATACCAAAGAATAATTATTTGTGACATTAATTTATAAGGAGACTTACGGCAAGGTTGCGGTCGCTGTAGTATAGGATCCCACCACACACACACCCGCTTTCCAATTCAGAACCGTGGACAGCGACTCCTCTTCTTATGTAACACACACTCCGCTGTCAGATCAAACGCTCTCTCGCTCTCTCTCTCTCTCTCTCTCTCTCTCTCTCTCTCTCTCTCTCTCTCTCTCTCTACCTATCTCTCTCTCTCTCTCTCTCGAACGCTTTTCGTCCCCAGTAGGCTACGACGAGAGGAATGATGATAACAGACACGCCACTAGCGGGTTGAAAATGCTTCCTCTACACGCGACAGCCTGCCTGGGTTATAGATTCTGACGAACGTATAATAATAATGTAGGCCTAAATGAATAATCCATATATAGCGGGTCGGGTCAAACTATTCCACCGAAGAAGATACAGACATGGAGGGAGGGAGGTTTGCTTTGGCTGACTCCCTTTGCCTCACGTCAATGACTGAATGAATGAATGAACGAATGACTGAATGAGGGGGAAAAAAAGGCCCTTTTCCTTCAGATACAACGGTTTTTTCCGAGGGACAGTGTCTGCAGTGCACAGTCAGAGAGTAGCCTATAGTCCCTTTATGTTATTATTATAGCCTGCTGAGTGCTGACTGTGTATCTCTCTTCTTCGGAGCTATAGGTCTGTTCCCGTGAAGCGCTTTGGTTCGACGATCGATTCTGGTTGTTAACCCTTTCCTCCTCTGATAGTCCTCTCCTCGGCTTGTCCGTCCGTCACTCGGCAGCAGCAGGTAGGCTATAGCCTTATACTGGTATAGCCTGCCTATAATTCAGAGTAGGCCTACACGTCGACTCGCCCACCCCTCCCTCCAAACGCTATGAGCCTGAGGATGATGAATGATGATGATGATGATGATGACGACGATGATGATGATGACGATGACGCGGGGACGCACACGGGATAAAACAGGAAAGGGAAAAGAAGATGGAACCAGATGAAGAATATTCCTTAGAAGCTATAGGTCTCTCTCTCTCTCTCTGAACAGATCTACAAGCTCACAACCTCGATGCGACGCGTTGTGAGCTTGCAGATTTGTGCTTTTTGTGGCAGTGCACTGCCTGCAGTGACACCGTACAGGCTGCACTGCTGCAGGCGAGCCACCATAACAGGCCGTATGTGGCCACCCTGAATGCACCATATAGGCTACTATTATTCATGTGACTTATGCGACAAAAAGGGGTTAATTAATTTCCGAGCGTGCGCGACTCAACTGCAGCAGCATGTCCACGCACGGTGCACGCATGCGGATTTACGCGCGCGCACATTGATTGATTCAGCCCAGAAACTGACATAATATATCGGTGTGAGTTGTCCTCAGTCAGGCCTCTACAATGTGTGAGCCTGGTATATGTGATATGTCTGTGTTTGATTATATAAAACACTGAATAAACAATCATAGTAGCCTATAGCTTATCCATTCCAATGCCGGTATATATTATTAGGATAGCCTATACCATAGGCTACTAATATGATAATATTTGTTTTTTATTTTTCTGCCTGGTTCATGGCATGCAAAAGAAATGTAGGCCTAATACATAAATACTCATCATGTATTTAGAATAGGCCTGAACAAACAGCCAATAACAATTCATAGCATATCAGGCTATGGATATTTGAACACTTAGGCCTATATTTGTTATTATAATAAAGGAATATCACTCTACCTTTAATCAGTATAGACCTATACGCATGGAAAGTAGCCTATAGGCTACCGCGGTACATTTACTCAAAGTAGTGTTATAGGTCTATCTATTTGTATTCCCAAACTTCAATAATTTGACGTCTCCACTATAAGTCAAATATTCGAAAACGTTAGATAGGCTATACTATAGTTTAACTAGTAGTCTAACTAACGTTTTCGAACATTTGCAAACAGTTTACTTTGCATGTTTTATTTATTATAAGCAAATACAATTACGAAAGCCTGCATGCATGGTGACGCAATATGAGGTTAATAAAGGCAAACGTATAATAATTATTAATTTGATTTGTAAAACATGTTTCTTTTTTGTTTGTTTTTGTTGTGAATATGCGGTTGACGGTTGTGTGTCGCGCGGCACCGCCGTAAGACGAGGCATAAAGACGTGCTCCAAAATAGGGAAAGGGGCGGGGCCAACGCAACCCTTCACGCACCTAGCACGCAGCACGCATCCCGGAAGCAGCCACGTCACACACACACGCACGGGCACAGAGCAGAGGAGCAGGAACTAATACAACATTAATTCACAACACAGTACACCCACACACACAAACACAGTAAGTACAACGTTTATATCATTCAGTCATACTAATAATGAACACTAACAATTAAGGCATTTACGTGATGAAAGCAAAGTTTTCGTTGATAGATAATGTAGTGTAGGACTAGGGAGAGAGATCTATGCGTTGTGTTGTGAAACTTGTGATGATAACTGATGTTGTGCTGATGTGTGTTGGCTGTTGTGTTGTAGCCTATAGTAGCCTACTGTAAATCACTCTGGATTAAGAGTGTCTGCTTAAATTGTGTGTTGTGTTGTGTGTGTTCAAGGTTCAAGGAGTTTTATTGTCATTCCATACAAGTACAGAACGAAATTTGATTAGGTGGTCCTGCTCAGGCATACATAAAATAAGTGTGTGTGTGTGTGTGTGTGTGTGTGTGTGTGTGTGTGTGTGTGTGTGTGCGCGCACGCACACATGCACGTGTTCTTTGTGTTGTGTTGTTGGGTGTGTCAGATTAAACTTTATTGAGCTAATCTATTTCTATTTGATAATACTTCTGATAGCCTGACCATAAACTCTGTCTCCCTGAGTCCCCTCCGCTTGCTTAAAACCCATTTAGACCACCATCTGGAAATATATGTTGTTGTTAGGGGCCGACCCCCCCAGAAGCAAAGATTTTAGTTAAAAACGCTCGCTCTGAAAGAATATACATTCAAAGATTTGAGCCACGTTTTCAAGATAAAAAAATAAATAGCAGATCTACATACTGCAACATAACATAATGCTTAAAACACCAAGGGGTTCCCGTCCTGAATGGGTTAACCTATAACGACCTGCTTAATTACTTAATTATCAGAAATATGAATTTAAATGCATGTGCTTTGCTTGCTGCTATTGTCATGTGAGTGACTAACTGAAGTGCTGTGTTTTTGGCATACTTGATGTAATGTGTGTAGTGTACGCTGTGAAGCACTTTGGATAAAGGTGCTAAATAAATCCACACTAGAGTTGTTCACATACTGATAATTCTGCCGATATTGCGTAAAATGTCTTATCGGTATCGTCGAGTATGCCAGTGACTCCACTTTATTTAGAAAGCACATTTAAAAGGCCGTGTTGAACCAAAGTGCTGTACACTTGATTACCAAGAGCAAAACAATAAAAATCCTTTAAAACAGGCCTGAAATTCCACCTTTCAGCAGGCCCACCAAGGGAGAGGAAATGTTCACCCTTCCTTTTCCCCCCTCACTGTATTTTTACTATGATGATATTGAAATTGAAATGAGTTGTTATTGTTTCATGTCTATTCATTGATTGCATGGGGTCTAAATGGAAACAGCAAGGAGTTTTCTTTGGTGCCATCCCTTTTGACTGTATACTCTGTAGCTGTTTTTTGGAGTGGCGCTATAGCCCCGCCTATATTCAGCTATTGTTGGTGTAGATATTCGTCTTACACAAACATTACATTCCCATTGACGATGAATGGAGAATTCCCACTATGTGGACGAGCAAATCGGCTATTGCCGTCCTACCCTTCATTGATTAAAAAGGGAACATTCCCTGACGGTGACGGAGACGCGACGCTGACGCGCCCGGTGGAGCCCCCGGTGTTACGCGTATAGCGTCTCAATATTTGCCGTTGACAATGAAAGGAGACATTGGGTCAAATGTCTGCCAAATATATATATATATTTTTTTCCTCCACAGTTTTGTTTATTCAAAATGTCAGGGTATACAGTGTTAAATTAATATATCGTAACAATACGTATGTGTGACACACCCACATGGGACATACCAAGAAGATAACGTGTACATATAAATGTCATAACCACCATTATGCAAGATATTGTGGTAGCATGAAAGAATTTTTTTTTTTATAGTCCTATACTAACAGGGAAGTGACACACCAAAACCAAAATGTCTGCCAAGTATGACGTAAATGTAACCAACCAATCACATGCATTCAGTTGCTCATGAGATGATATGATGATGACGTATAAAGATAAAGATCGCCCCTCACTTCACACAAGTGTGATTTCCTCGATATACAGTATACACACACTGGTATCGAATCGGCACTCCGCATCGATCGACTGATACCGTAACGCAAGTTATGGGAAATCGGTATCGGGAAGGAATCGGTACATCTCTAAAATGCAGGGTATTATCTTCACGTTTTAGGTTTAGGTTTATTTATTTAGCATGTAGTACAAAAAATAGACAATAACATCATCAAAGAACAAAAATACAATGCAAGGAAGGGAAGAAGCCAGAAGGCTTATATGGAATCCTTTCCTGTATGGAAGAGGTCATTGGTTTAAAAGTTCATAAAGAACAGTACATAAATCTACAAGTTGGCAAAGGGGGGCACAGACTGCACAAAAAACAGAAATAAACAATACAACAACAAACACACAAGAAAATATAACGCATCAAGGTAAAACATGTAATCTACAGAGAGGAAGAAATAAGATATTTCTTAAGATGTTTTTTTTTAAATTGGCAAAGATAATGAGGATTTAAGTGAAGTATCTAGGGAGTTCCATATGGACGAGGGCCTCAAAATTTTGATGAAAGGTTGTTGTCTTTTGTGTTTCAAGGGAAATGGCCCAGTTCGAGGCGGCGGTATCCCAGAAGTCCTCGCTGCATCCGAAGCCCGGCGAAGGCCTGGCGTTGCAGTACGGCACGGCGGGCTTCCGGACGCACGCCGGACGCCTGGACCACGTCATGTTCAGGATGGGCCTGCTGGCGGCGCTCCGCTCCAGGAAGACCCGGGGCGCCACCATCGGAGTCATGGTGACCGCGTCGCACAACCCCGAGGTGACACCATTCTGACCTGAGATCAGATTCTAAAAAATGTCTTCTGCATCCTGACAGTTTTCCATTCTGACCTGAGATCAGATTCTAAAAAATGTCTTCTGCATCCTGACAGTTTTCCAGTCTGACCTGAGATCAGATTCTAAAAATTGTCAGTCGTTCGTCAAAAAATAGCAGACCTATACAAGCTCGTAGCGCGCCACTCGGTGGCGCGCTACGAGCTTGTAGATCTGGTGTGCGTATGTTCTTCCTCTTCCTTGATGTTTGCCTTGATGCCTGACACCCAGCACCTGGCCTGAATATAGGCATTCTCTGTGAACTCTTAATTATTACCATCATTGATTCCACCTGTTCCTCCTCCCATCGTTCAGGAGGACAACGGTGTGAAGCTGATCGACCCCATGGGGGAGATGGTGACCCCGGCGTGGGAGGGCTACGCCACGCAGGTGCAGTGTTGATTTCCTTCGGCTAAAACTGACTTAAGGCGGAAAATGTTGGTCGGCTACCTTTTTTCACTGACAAAAATGACTAAATGAAAACGAAGCCACGATGACTAATGCTAAGACTAAACACACTGTCGATTTCGTCAACAAATAAAAACTAGACTAAAAAGAATACTAGTGTACAAGAGATCCAGTAACAAGTCAAAGACACAAGTCATTCTACACTTGGTTGCATGCTGAAAATAGCCGATATACAAGCTCGCTGCGACGCGTTGTGAGCTTGTAGGTCTGCTCTTGTCAGTCAGTGTAAAAAATCAGCCATTGCGACGGCATTTTTTTTTAGTCGACTAAATCAACTGTAGATTTAGTCGGCTAAAAAAACTGGACTAACGCTAGAACATTCCAAGGTGACAAGAAAATGTGACTAAAAAAACTAACTTGCTGCCCCAAAAAACAACCCTGCGCAGGTGGCCAACGCGGAGCAGGACGCCCTGCAGGGGGCGCTGGGGCACGTGGTGGACGCAGAGGACATCGACATGTCTCTGGACGCCAGCGTCTTCGTGGGCAGAGACACCAGGTATGATGTCACGACGGCGACTTACGCCAGGGCTCCACTGGGCGCGTCTGCGTTGCGTCAGCGTCACCGTCACAGAATGTTCCCTTTTTAATCAATGAAGGGTGGCTCCACTGCCCGCGTTGTGCGTGCGTGCGTGCGTGCCGCGTGCGTGCGTCACCATTAAAATTGAACCGGTTCGTTTTTTTACGCACGCGTCGGAGACGCAACGCGCCCAAACGCGCCCAGTAGAGCCCTGGCGTTACGCTTACAGTGTTGCTTTTGGCAGGAACGGCAGCAACCCGAAGGCGGGGTTGGCGAAAGGGCCTTTCTGTGTGGAGTTTGCATGTTCTCCCCCGTGTCCCCTAGGGTAGGTACCTCACAAAAACATGCAGTAATCCTGGTCTCTAAAACTACCTCCCCCTGGCCAGCCGGGGCGCCTGATGGAAGGGAAAGGAACTGGTTGGAATAACGTGTTCCTTCCACGCGCTATACGTCCAACCAGGGAAACTCCCCCCTGTCGGGTGTAAAGGAGCAACTTGGACACTCAAGCATGAGTTAAGTCCGTTGCTCTCCCCAGGTTGGCGAGCCCAGGATCACATTAGATGATTGACACAGGGCTGAAAAATGGGTTACAAAATGGGTTACAAGTTTCAGTCCACATTTTAGTCACCTGGAATGTTTTTTCTATGTCGAATGAAATGTCATACGATTTCAGTCGACTAAATCTACGGTTGGTTTAGTCGACTGAAATTTATTTTGGCCGGGCGTGATGGCTGATTTTACAGTTGCTGAAAATAGCTGGTCTACAAGCGCGCTGCGACGCTCTTGTGTGCTGTAGATCTGCTATTTTCCAAGTGTAAAGTGACTTATTACAGGATCTCTTGTCCACTAGTCCCTAACATTGTAGTCTGGTTTTTATTTGTTGACAAAATTGTCAATATATTAAGTCTTAGTTTTAGTCATCCTAGCTTAGTTTTTATTTAGTTTCCATTTAGGTGGTCTTTACATGAAGCCAACGGTGTTCATAGAAAACGGCAAAATGAAGTATCGTTTGCTGGTGTCCCTTTAGACGAGAACGGTGTTTCCAGGAGGTGAAAAACGCAACAAAGTGAAACCACCTTCCAGAGTGGAAATCTTTGAGAACGCCGTTTTATCCCTTCTCCGTGTAAACGGGCAAAACGGTGAATCCGGCAAAACTTATGACATCATGGTCAGTCACGTTGGCTCACAGCGCATATTTATTACATTGATGCAGAGCCATATAATTATGATATAATGGAGTTCCTGAACAAGCCTCCCTCCTCGCCTACAAAGTGCTGCTCATCAGCGATGGTGAATGTAAAACCATGACGTAAATAAAAAAGCCTTGTGATAGGCGGCAGCAGCGTTTATGTAGCCTAATGTATTATAAAATATATAACCATCCCGTGGCGCGCTCTGCCTTGCATGCTCTGGGGCTGGGCTGTCTGTCACCTCGATGCGTTAATAGAAAGCAGGCAGCGAGCGACGGTCCTCTTCTCCTCTCTCTCTCTCTCATTAGCAGGCAACAGTGCAGCACTAATACTATCTCGCTCTCTCTCTGTTTCTGGCACAACAGCGCCCCTACTGGTACGGCAGTCGTAGTCATACTGGTGCTCATGAACCAACACGTACATAGGCACACACGTAGGTGAACACGGACATTGCCGTTCCTTGGAGCGGTTGCACCACTCAAAAATAACGGCAGAGCGGTCCAGGCACCTATGCTGGTAATCCCGACGACCTTTGCTGTGTGTCCTCCCGCCCCCGTCTCTCTCCCCATGTCCTGTCAAACATACTGTTAATCTATCAATAAAGGCAAAAAGCACAACAAATGTAGATGGCCTTATGTAAAATAAAGTACACATGATCATTACATATTTAAACATTCGACAATTAAGGTCTAATGTTTCTTACAATTGCTACAAAACCTGTATATCCAGTCATTTTGGGGCATAAATAAACAATGAGTTGAAGGATAAAACTAAGCCTGATAATGATGCATTGCATCGTGCATGTTTACATCATGTATGCCGTATGCTTGTATTACTTATTTTCAAATGTATTGTTTTTTTAAATATATTTTGGACAAAATAGCCAGTTTTTCATCAAGGCATTTTAGATTTGAGTTTCCTACAACCAGCAATGTACGTGCGTATCTATCATAGACGGAAAAAAATATGGACAAAGCGTTCCCCGGGTCTAACATGAACGTAAAATGAAGCCTGTCAGTCCTTGCAATGGAAGTCGCCATCTTTCTAGATCCGTTTTGGTCCAGCTGGCCATTGGCTGGCCCAGACAACGAGGCGGGACTTCCCCCCCCTTCTTCTCCGTTGGTTTTTATTTTGACTCGAGTGGGAGGGGAATCCCTATCATAGACTGTAACGGTAGCCACGCCCCTCCGAACATACGCGACTTTATGGTCATTTTTTTAATTAATGGGACCATAATTTTCCAAAAAGAATATTATGACATTAGAAATGAGACTTTAAACTAGTGACTGGAAGAAGAAAGTATTCATGACCATGTTTATTAACCCATTCTGACCGGGCACCCATTTTGGTGTTGGCATCATGTTATGCTTTAGCTATTGAAAAATAGCAGATCTACAAGCTCATATCGCGCCACCGAGTGGCGCGATACGAGCTTGTAGGTCTGCTATTTTTGAAAAATTCGAAGAACGACTGACATTTTTAGAATCTGATCTCAGGTCAGAATGGGTTCATCAGACCAGTGTGTGTCCAGTGGAAACCTTGTATGAATCTGACCTCAGGTCAGAATGGGTTAAGGTAATACAGTCTAGGTGAAGTTGGGCCCAAATACATGGACTTCTATGGGGCTATGGGTTTCATTTCCTTTGTGGCTTCACAAAATATCTGTCTGACTGCCCCGCCTGGTATCTATGCATCAGTGGCCGTCATGAGCACGAGTATGTGACTTATTAGTACCAGTAGGGGGCGCCAGAAACGGAGAGAGAGAGAGATAGTGATGTGCCTACTGCCTGCTAATGAGAGAGAGAGAGAGAGGTGGATTTTTACAGTATTTTTGAATCAAATTCAAGCCACAATGTCAACCCCCTGTGTGTCCTCTGTGTGTTC
The DNA here is from genome assembly GCF_963924005.1 of Protomyctophum bolini. Lineage (NCBI taxonomy): Eukaryota > Metazoa > Chordata > Actinopteri > Myctophiformes > Myctophidae > Protomyctophum > Protomyctophum bolini. The sequence continues at coordinate 8,389,549 of NC_137880.1, read as the reverse complement.
TGGTCATTCCAGGAGCAGCAGTGTGGTTCTGTCGCAGGCTGTGTTGGACGGCGTGTCTGCTCTCGGTGCTCAGAGCAAAGGTGACCTCATGGTGACTGCTACTGCATACAGCAGGGTTCCCCAATAGTACGGCCCGCGGAGCGCCCCCCTTGTGGCCCCCTGGATGAATGAAGGGGTCGCCAGATATAAATGGCATTACATGGGGGGTCAGTATAGCCTATGCATGTCAAACTGTGCATCCTTTTCAAATGGGCCTCGACCTCGCGCGTGCGGACACGCTATAGTCAAAATATGGCCCTTGAGGAAAATGTATTGGGGAACCCTGGTATACAGTGTATATATGTCTGTGTAATGGACAGTGGTGGAAAGTAACAAAGTGCTTTTACTTAAGTACAATTTTGAGGCATTTGTACTTTACTTGAGTATTTCCAATTTCCAGTACTTTCACTTCTACTCCACTACATCTCAGAGCCCGAAATTTGTACTTTTTACTCCACTACAATTATTTGAAAACTTTAGTCACTAGTTAACCCATTCTGGGCGGGCACCCATTTTGGTGTAAGCACTATGTTATGCTTTAGCTATTGAAAAATAGCAGATCTACAAGCTCATAGCGCGCCACCGAGTGGCGCGCTACGAGCTTGTAGGTCTGCTATTTTTAAAAAATCGAAGAGCGACTGACATTTTTAGAATCTGATCTCAGGTCAGAATGGGTTCATCAGACCAGTTGTGTGTCCAGTGGAAACCTCATATGAATCTGATCTCAGGTCAGAATGGGTTAAGAAAACATACATTAACCACCCTATACATTTCGGCCACTTGAAAATAGCCGATCTACAAGCTCACAATGCGTCGCCCCCCCATAGATTTTGTACACATTTTGAACATTTTGAACCCCTTTTGGTGTCATGCTTTAGCTATTGAAAAATAGCAGACCTACAAGCTCGTAGCGCGCCACCGAGTGGCGCGCTACGAGCTTGTAGGTCTGCTATTTTTGAAAAATCGAAGAACTATAGAAACATAGAAACCATAGAAACATAGCTTTTTCAGAAAACCTTCAGGATGTAGAAGACATTTTTAGAATCTGATCTCAGGTCAGAATGGGTTAAGTAAAAACAATGAAGTACTTTCCCCACCACTGGTAATGGATTGTTTGGTCTTCTTAACCCATTCTGTGCGGGAACCCCTTTTGGTGTTAGCATAATTATCATGTAATGCTTTGGCGCGCTATGAACTTGTAGGGTCTGCTACTTTTGAAAATTCGTGAAAGTATTTATTTCAGAACAATGGAGGATTTAGAAGATATTTTTTTAAATGTTGAGGTCAGGCCTAAATGGGTTCAGAGCAGAAGAGTGAAAAAAAAACGTTGCTTCTCAAGAAACCGGATGGACGTCAAACTGAACCTGTCCTTCTTTTACTGTGGCCGAACTAACTGCAAAAGCTGCTAGTTATAATCACTTGATTGCTGATAGGAAACACCTGTGTGCTCCTCTCTCCTCCCCCGCCAGACTACGGCCTGGTGACCACGCCGCAGCTGCACTACATGGTGCGCTGTCACAACACGCAGGGGGACTACGGCGAGGCCACGGTGGAGGGATACTACAGTAAGCTGTCCCGGGCCTTCATTCAGCTCACCAGGAACGTAAGTATACGACACCGGCGAGGCCGCTCTCTGGGTCTTATGGGCCCCCGAGTTGTGGAACACACTACTACCACTGCGCCTTAAAAAGGGCCACCTCCCTTGATGTTAAAGGCGCAGTGAAACGGAAATGGTGAACAACATGAAAATGGTGTTTCCACATGAAACACCGGTCTGAAGTTTCTGAACCAATCAGAGTGTCGCATCCCTTCAGGCGATGGGACGGTAGCTAGGGACGGTGGCTAATGCTATGCGCAACAGCGTGGTGTTGTTTGTTTATAAATCAGACGGTCGCCCAGCACAACCAGTTTACTGTTATGTGGCTTATTTCTACCCTATAATGTTTTCAGAAACATATTTTAGCGTGATGATTAAGTTGAAACCGAGTAATACACTGTCTGAATGTTATCTTGAATGGAAATAAAAACGGAGTAATCTGTAATCAGAAGCAGCTGTGTTGCATGGATGCGCAGACATGGGGAATTAAACATGTGAGCTTCATTTTTATTGGCTTTTATCGATGTGTATCTCTACACGTCATCACGCAGCACGTTTTCGTTTTAATAAATAAATAATACAATCGTTTTTATGGACCTTTGATATAAAAACACACAGAAATGAGAATTTTCCCATTTTTTTGGCATCCATTGTTAGGTATGCCCATATGATGACCACGGATATGGTCTAAAAGTGTGAAAAACATATTTTTCATTTCACTGCGCCTTTAAGCCGGAAATTGCAGGGTCTTTTTTGCCCATGCATGCAGCATGAGTGAAACCGCTAGTTGGCACTAGTTAGGCGGAGGCGTCCGGTCTCTAGATTAGATATAACCCTATGCTCTGTGGAGGACACGCCCAATCTCTGGGTGTATAGTGGGCCATCGGCCTCACTGATTGGCCAACCCCCAACACATCGGCTTCGTGGATTGGCCGAGCTTTGCGTCGCCGCTGCGCCATTATAAGTGGTTGGCGTGCTCAATAGAACTCCCATTCTATTTCCGGGGCAATACTAATAATTACTAGTCGGGCCAAGCATGGCAATGGGTTTTTTTTAGTCGCGTCGGGTGACGTCAGACCAGAGCTCTGGACAAGGCTATATTTGGCTTTTTTTCCATACCTTACATTTCATTCGCACGTGGAGTAAGGGAAGTGAAAGAGCCATAGAAGGAAACGACTCCTACTTCTCACTTTGACCGAAGGAACACGTGGAGAGCTCTCCCCTCCCCCGCTCAACAGGACGTCCCGCAGCGGGCCAGCATGCCCGACGAACCCCCTCCTCCGTACCCCGGAGACCCGCAGAGCACGCCTCCCCTCGGCGACCCAAAGACCGCCGGCCGACCGGTCGCCTCCTCCGGCGAAGAGGTGCGACCGGTCCCTCCCCCTCCTCCTCCTCCTCCGTCAGGCCCGCCGCCCTCCTACGAGGCCTCCCTCCTCCCGCCGCGGGGGGGGGACGACGTCGTACACGCCGCCGCCGCCGCCGCCTTCCCTCCGCACGGACGGGCGAGCTTCCGGAGCGGGCCGGCGCGGGCCGTGTGCCCGCAGTGCGAGCGCGACATCGTCACGGACGTGGAGTACCAGGCGGGCCTGGCCAACGCGCTGGCGTGCCTGCTCTGCTGCCTGGCGTCGTGCCTGGTGCCGTGCGCGGCGGCGGCGCCCCCGTGGGTCCAGTGCGGCTGCTCGCTGGTCCCCTGTCTGATGGACGACCTCTGCGACGTGACGCACAGCTGTCCCTACTGCATGCTGACGCTCCACAAGCACCGGCGCACCTGTGGGTAGTTAGCTTAAACGAGGGGGCCCGATATCTCCCTGTGTGTGGGGGGGAGAGAAGTGACTTATAGGAGCTCTTTTCCTTTTTTACATTTATTTCACTTGACGCCTAAACCCCCCGAATGGAAATGTGAGTTCCAGGATATACTGTATATATTATATATATATGACCATGTGACCTCTTGCTTATACGCTGTCCTTGTTTCCTTTCTTATCTGCTCGCTATTAGCCTCTAAATATTTCTCTATTTTCTCTTTTTTTTTTAATTAGCTGCAATTAAACACAGATCCGAAGCTCGAGGACTTGATCACGCCCGGCCTAGGTCTTTGTAAAAAAAGTTGTACCGTCCGACACCCATTGGAATCGCTTCTCTACCTAAATGGTGTGAAATGTATTTCTCCTGTTTTGCACACCTTCAATGTCGTTTTTTTCTTTTTGTTTGTTTATATGTGCGACTGTCGGTCGTTTTAACGTCGTGTCCGTTTTCAACGCGTTCCGCCGCTTGTCCTCCTCAACAACAACAACAACAACAACAACAGGGGGGGGGCTCCCGCGTAAAAGAGACGTCCGATCTCGATGGGACTATCGGACGCCCGCGTATGAATAACGCCTACAAGAAGCCGTTTCTGTGTTTTAGCCTGCCATTCCAAGGCGGCTCAAACGTCTGAACGCAACGGAAAACGGCACACGGGGAGTGCGCCGGGTCGAAAAAGCGCCTTTCGCTAACCCTTCCCCCCCTCCTCCTCCCCCTCCTCCTCCTCCTCCCCCTCCCCCCCCCCCATGCTAGGCGCCGAACCGCACCGACGACCAGAAGCGGCTGTCGGTGGACGGGGCCAACGGCGTCGGGGGGCCCAAGGTGCGCGAGATGGAGGCACACCTGCACGGCGAGCTGCAGATCTCCCTGTTTAACGACGGCGGCGGCGGCGGAGGCGCGGCGGGCCGGCTCAACCACCAGTGTGGCGCGGACCACGTCAAGGTGCAACAGCGCCCCCCCGCAGGTACGGTTCGCCGTTACACCGGAGTGTATATAGGCATTTAACCCGTTCTTCTGACCTGAGATCAGATTCATACGAGGTTTCCACTGGACACACACACACTGGTCTGATTAACCCGTTCTGACCTGAGATCAGATTCATACGAGGTTTCCACTGGACACACACACACACACACTGGTCTGATTAAAGCCCATTCTGACCTGAGATCAGATTCTAGAAAATGTCAGTCGTTCTTCGATTTCTTCAAAAATAGCAGACCTACAAGCTCGTAGCGCGCCACTCGGTGGCGCGCTATGAGCTTGTAGGTCTGCTATTTTTCAATAGCTAAAGCATAACATGATGCTATTAACACCAAAATGGGTTCCCGTTCAGAATGGGTTATAGCTTCAGACACTCTCAGACTTTGTAATTTCCAGGTCCGCTGGTTTTATGTGTGTTATTTATTAGCCCACCATGGACCCCCCCATTTGATGAAATGAAAATCACACTCATGTGATGCTCTAAACGGACATTAAAAGTCCATAGACTTGGCTTTGACTTGGCTTGAAAATGGCCAGTCTTACAAGCTCACAACGTACGTGTCAGTGTAGATTGGCTAGTTGAACTATTCAACAAAATGTTTTTTCAAAATGGTAAACCAAAGAAGGCAAAGACGTTTAGGGATGAGGGGTTTAGCGGTGACGGAAATGGAGCCCTATGTTTGTTTAAAGTGCTCCAAACAAACATAAAAAAAACGTGTCCCGTGTGGGGTTTTGCTTTCAGGGGTAACATGTCACTTTCGGACCTCCCGTCAGTCAGCGAACTGTGCACGTTTGAGAGCGGACGCAGCTGTCTATACACACAACGAGGGATATCCGTCTAAACACCTGAGCGCTCTGGTCTGCGTAATGTAAAACAAGAACACGGTTCACCTCTCGTAATAATGCAGTTTCCACACAAATAAAAAAATCACACCCGTGTGAAGTGAGGGGCGCTCATATCATCTTACATCATCTCATTCCGGCCAATCACAATTGCGTCCCTCACTTTCCGTCTTCGACGTCTGGCGTTGGGACAAACACTCCAAGTCCAAAGCTGTCCATTCATTGTCAATGGCATTCAATGTATGTTAGTGTTAGGACAATGTTTGTGTTCAAGCAAACCCTCGAAGCTGGACATAGGAGGAGGGGCTAGCGCCCCTCAAAAAAACTAAACAAATGTGAAACCCATAGTCAAATTCATAGCTATATGAAGGTATTTGACATAAAAATGTAGGTATGACATTTTCTTACCACACAGCCCCAGGAAGTTTCGTTTTTTGCTCAATGTAAGTCGCGCTGCATCAAGAGCGTCTGCTAAAGGCCTAAATTGTAAAGTAAAAAAAGTAAGTGTTAAATTGAACGTTAACATTTTTTACCTATCATCATTATATAATGGATTGTTTACTTTTGGGGCAAGTAGAACATGACCCATAGACCGATTCACAGAGGGTTTGCCTGTGTGCGGCCATTACTGAGGTGTACCATTTAAGCGCAGCAGCACTGATTAGCTACACCTGGCCTATACGGTGCACACTGTGCGAGCAATGTGTGGATTCATTTGACCAATAAGCCGAGTCAAAATACATTCATAGCCATCAGACTTTTGATATGAAATAAAACACATAGCATAAGGGATCACACAATCACAAGATTAAATAGATGGGACAGAGTTCAAAGTTCATGTGCAAATTCATCAGTAGGGGGAACCACAGGGGATTATATACTATATATACTGTATACTATTATATACTATTATATACTGTACTACTATATACTATTGCACATGAGCCTGAGAAGTTTAAAACGGCGCGTGTTGCCTGTCTTGGTAAGTATGCGATGACGCGAGCCGTTGCTTATTTGATAGGGCTATAGAAGAAGCAAAGCATCGTTACGGCTTCAACGAAACCCACCGCGGCAAGTTGAAATGAAAAGGAATAAAAGAAACGGTGTCAAAGCGACAAAATGAAACTTGAAAAAAGAAAGAAGGAACAGATCGTAGTCTCATCCTTGAACTCTTTAGAAAGAGGAGATTGGGAGCGCGCAAAGGGTTTGTGAGATTCAGGTTTTAAATGTCAAGAGAGCTCTTCTTAGCACAATCGGCGCGGGGGGATTTCTTTCAAAATGAGCAGCTCGGGGTGCCGCGCAGATATGGCAGCTTTTACCCCAAAATCCTACGCTATCCTATCAAACCATGTCGTCCCTTAGTAGGGAACAATGCGTCCCAATGACACTTCGACCAACCTTTTTAGGAGTTTTGATGTCGACGGTTGTTCCGCCTGCGGTGGGTCGTCGGTCGCAGCGTTTCTTGTCAAATGAGCACAGAGGCAAAAGCATTTAGCGGACGCTCTTAATCCAGAGCAATTTACAGTAAGCAAGAACAAAACATGGTAATACGGTCAAATACATGAAACATTGTCGTCAACAATCGTACATGCGCTAAGAACCTAACGGTGGAATTATGATGAAACTGCGTATAAGCTATATAATAGAGTGCCATGTCTACATAAAATGCTATCTAAGTTACATACAGTACGTTGAGCCTTTGCATACGCCTGTGAGGTCGTCGAGGCTAGGGCAAGTGCTATGGGCTGAGATGTAGTCTGAAGAGGTCAAAACTAAAAGTATATAGCCGATCTGATCTGCTGTTGTTGATGCTTTTGAATTTGAATGTCACGTTGCCAGGTGTAGGATTCAATGTAAGGGCTAAGAACCGTGGAGAAAAGTATGTAAACTGTATGAGAGATTTTCTGGCGTTTTAGTTTTTAGTTATAGTAAAAAAATAAACACATAGACGTTTTAAATGTTGTGTTTTGTTCAGTAGTGGAGTTGGAAGAAAGACATTGGACAAAGGAACTGGCATTGGAACAACTGCTTAGAAAAAGACACCATCCTAAACTCGACCACGCCTTCAAGTATGACCAAACTGTTTCCACACCCAGGTTCAGAAAAAAAAGTTAAATAAAAAGTTTGATTATCATCATTATTTCAGTGTAAGGGACAGTTGGTACCTGTCATACCTGTATGTCTGAACTATTTCTCCAAAGCGAGCGACAACCCACACAGCCACGACACAAGAGGGAGCACCCACGATCTTGTACCCCCACGAATGCATCTCAAACCTGCAGGGGAAAACATAATTCCCACTACTCTGCCACCAGAATGGGGAACAACCCTGGGCAGCATCCAATTAAGGACGTGGACCACTGGATTCTTTTAAAACCGTCCTGAAAAAGAAAGGCAGAAAGCTCAAAGTGGACATTTTCCCCTTTTTCTCTGATGTAAATAAATATAGCTGCGTGTGTTAGATGACATGCATTACAATGCGTTATGTATTCTGTGCTCTGTCGATCACTTGAATACATATAGGATCACAATGGAAAGAAGTCCCGGGACATGTATTTTGTGTTATCCTTTCCTTGTAGCCTAAAGAGGCTGGTTACAGGACTTTTGAATCAATTCAATCAATCAATCAAACCAGTCTGTTGAGGGATGAGACTTGCTTGTGAGTCCAATGTTTGGCCACTAGGTGGAGACAGTCGATCAACAGTGTGCTGAAACGGTGGGGAGATAGATCTTGGTCACATTTGAAGCACTTTGAGCTACATTTATGTATGAAAGGTGCTATACAAATAAAGTTTATTATTATTATTATTATTATTATAATTATTTATAAAAGGCTTTTATAATGATGCTTCTATTAGCCCATTTTGACCCGAGGACGCATTTGTGTCACCTTTAGCTTTCAACCATTATTTTTCTAAAACATCTGCTGTTGAAAAATAGCACATCTATAAGCTGAACTTGAAGATCTGCTATTTTTTTTTTAAATCGTGAAAAAAGGTGCAAATCTTTAAATATATATAATATATATATTTAAAGATTTGCACCTTTTTTCACGATTTCTCTGTGAATAATATTATGATTCACAGTGAATGTTTTTAACCCGTTCTGGGTGGAACCCCTTTTGTTGTTAGTATCATGCTATGCGTTAGCTATTGAAAAATAGCAGACCTACAAGCTCATAGCGCGCCACCGAGTGGCGCGCTGCGAGCTTGTAGGTCTGCTATTTTTGAAAAATCGAAGAACCAACTGACATAGAAACATAGCTTTTTCAGAAAACTGTCGGGATGTAGAAGACATTTTTAGAATCTGATCTCGGGTCAAAATGGGTTAACTCAAATATTTGCTTCTGGGTGGGGAGGGGGGGGGGGGGGGAGATCCCTGGAAGAACATATTTTCAGATGGGGGGGGGGGGGGGGGGCGGGGGTCTGTGGCCCCAATACAGATACTTCTGGGGGTCCCTTGGACATGAAAAAGGTTAAGAACCACTGATTCATGGAAAACCTCGGTTTTTCCGAAAACTGATTTTGAAGACATTTTTGTAGAATCGACCGAAGGTCTAAAAAAAATGGGTCAAGTGGTCACAGGGTGTTTTCTCTGTGCGTGCGTCTGCAGGTATCCAGGTGCGTGTGGGCGAGCGCTGCTGTTCGTTCGACGGCGACGCCGACCGCATCGTGTACTACTACAGCGACGCGGAGGAGGAGGAGGAGGAGGAGGGGCGGGGGGGGGGGACGCTTCCACCTGCTGGACGGAGACAAGATTGCAACGCTCATCAGCACCTTCCTCAAAGAGCTGCTCACACAGGTGCGTCGTGCGGATGTTATCCCAAACTGTCGCTTTTTCTTTTCACCGTTCGGGATTAAAGCGTCAAAAAGTATATAGCAGATCTACGTACAAGCTGGAAATGCGCTTAGAGCTTGTGGATATGACGCTTTTCGTGTGATGCTTTAAGTTTATCGTGATGATTTACGAGCGGGGGGTAAAAAGAAAACCCCACTTACACAAATGTCCGTCTGTCTGTCTGTCTAAATGTCTCTTTCTCTTGATCTCCCTATCTCTTTGTCTCTGCCTCTCTCTCTCTCTCTCTCTCTCTCTGCCCCTCTCTCTCCTCTCTCTCTCTCTCCTCTCTCTCTCTCTCTCTCTCTCTCTCTGTGTGATGTGTGCATCAGGCTGGTCTAGACCTGGACATAGCGGTGGTTCAGACAGCGTACGCTAACGGCAGCTCCACACGCTACCTAGAGGACACTATGAAGGTGAGCATGCGCACGCACACGCACACACACACACACACACACACAGATAAAATGCATTTGCAGGCCGGAATATCAATCGGACATCGTCAGGAGAGAGAGAGAGAGAGAACACACACTCAGGATTCAGAAATAAACAAGTGGACTTGGAAGTGATTAACCCATTTTGGTCGGGAACCCCTTTTGGTGTCTTAAACATTACGTTATAATTTAGCTATTGGAAAATAGCAGATCTACAAGCTCATAGCGCGCCACTCGGTGGCACGCTATGAGCTTGTAGATCTGCTATTTTTGAGAAATCGTTAAAATGTGCCTCAAATCTTTCAGAACATTGTCATGATTTAGAAAACATCTATTTAAAATGTCGACGTCGGGCCTGAAGTCCATTTGTTGGACAGCGATTTTTTTTTTTCTTTTTCGTTTTGGTCATAGTCTTTTGAAGTCTTTATTTTTCATCTGAAATGTTTTTGTGTTACTCTAGTTTTAGTCGACTAAATGTCGCTAGGTTTTAGTCTATGTAGTGGACTAAAATGTATCTTGGCGGGGCTTTGATGGTGTCGTAATGCCTCATTTTACACTTTGCTGCATGCTGAAAACAGCCGATCTACAAGCTCACAACGCGCCATGCGCACGCGTCTGGATCTCTTCTCCACTATAGTCCCTAGTAGTCCCCATTTTAGTCTAGTTTGTATTTGCTGACCAAATTGCCCCCCACATATTTATCCTTTAGTTTTTAGTCATCATAGCTTAGTTCTAGTTAAGTTTTCCTCCGTTCGCCACGTTTTTAATTGGGAGGAAATCATCAACCATACTGTGTATAATGTCCTCCTGCCCTCAGGTAACGGTGAGATGCACCAAGACGGGAGTGAAGCACCTTCACCACGAGGCACAGAACTTTGACATCGGCGTTTACTTTGAGGCCAACGGCCATGGAACTGTGAGTAGCACGCACACACACACACACACACACACACACACACACACACACACACAGAAAGACCCTATTGTATTTCTACAGTTGTGAGGACATCAAGCTTTTAGGATGACGTCAAAATAGCTGAGGATAAGCTACCAGCCGTTGCACTGCGTTACACAAGAATACTCTTGTCATCCGTTTCCTTGGTAAAGAAGCCGTACACGGATGTGTATATATGAAGATCGTACAATTCCTTTGTTGTGCAAAAAAAAAAAAAATCAAATCCAACCAAAGCTTCTAGATCTGCTACATGCTGATGATGATTCGCGGCTGTATAATCTGACGACAACGCCGACGCGAAGTATACCAAATACGTCGTGTGTGAAATGCATATCAGTTTAGTGGCGCTTGACGTGAGGACGTGTCGCCTCACGTCCTTGGGGCAAGGACGTTCCAAAGTGCCGCTTTGAAAACAAGAGGCGACCGCGTGCCTTTGCAATCAGAGCTCCGACACTTTGGTATGCCTCGACCCGAGGAGAGAAATACACTTCAAACTTTACCCACTTCAACAACGTTTGCCCAAAAATAGCCGAAACACGTGAGTGCATGCCGATTTTTTTTCTTCCGAAGTCCGTTTTAGATTTTAGTCTAGTAGCCAGCCCACAGAGCCCCACTGTGAACCCGGACACGTTGAGTACACCAAGGTTTTATGTTAGAAATGTTGAGTGTGGGTCCCCAGCATGTGGAAACTGCCGGATGCCACCAATTTTCATAATTGGCCATAATATGTGACCGTACCAATAACAACCTATAGAAGGCAAAATATTCACAATGTCATCGTGCTTTATGTAGCACGTGACGTGTCAAACTAGGGGGTTTTCATGATGCTGAATCCATTCCAAGCATTAGTTTAGCAATTGACCCATTAGGCTCAAGTGGGCATGGCCGTTTTAAGCCCAATGAGGCTTTTTTTTTTGCTAAACTAATGCTTGGAATGGATTCAGCATCACGAAAACCCCCTAGTTTGCCACGTCACATGCTACATTTTGAATATTTTGCCTTCTATAGGTTGTTAATGGTCACATATTATGGTCACATATTACGCCAATTGTGAAAATTGCTCAACATAATGCAAGGTAGCATCCGGCAGTTTCCACATGCTGGGGACCCATACTAAACATTTCTAACGTAAAACCTTGGTGTACTCGACGTGTCCGGGTTAATTTTTTGGCTACTTTGGCTATTTAGGTATTGAGGGCTTAAGTGGTACTGAATTTGCAGCTCAACAAAAGCTTCATTCCTAGTGCGTGACGGAGGGCACTTTCACAATAAATGTAAATCTCCACCATACAATTATTGTGAGTGTGTTACTGTGTTTTAGCACTATAAACGATAACATGGCCATCATCGTCCCATGCCTATTCTGTTTAGTAGCCATAAACGTCAAGACGTCTAATTGTCTATTAAGTAATGGATGCCACGGGCGTCAAGACGTCTCTCCCTTGGGAATTTTCATCCGTATTTAGACATTTTTGAAAACTCTAATCCGGTGTACAGGTGATGACATGCACATTACATGCATAATATAATTACAAATTCTTTCTTTCTTTATAATGGGAGAATTGGCACTCTGAGCCTAAACCACCAGGTGGCGCTGAAGGAGTTAAGCTCACTCATCTCATAATAGTGCGTCGGCAGTGGTCCACATGTGTGAAGTCATGCTGTGTGTGTGTGTGCGCGTGTGTGTGTGTGTGTGTGTGTGTGTGTGTGTGTGTGTGTGTGTGTGTGTGTGTGTGTGCGTGCGTGTGTGTGTGTGCGTTCAGGTGTTGTTCAGTAAGGAGGCAGAACAGAAGATCCACCAGCTGGCGTTAGACCCCAACTCTAACGACGAGAGGAAGAGAGCCTCCGTACTGCTGCAGAACACTGTGCACCTCATCAACCAGGTACACATACACATACACACACACACACACATACATTTAACATCTTTATTTGTATTCACATTTTACAAGAAATGTCTTGAACACAAACAATAGTGGATGCGCAAACTTGAGAAAACTCTATAACAAGTGCTTCAGGATACAGATCACGGGGTACAGAAAGCATCGCCTTCTCCATATATGGCGACTGCCAATTACTGCAGACACTGAGCTGAACTTTGCCGATGTCTTTATAGCTCTCGGCTTATTGGGCATGCCTGCAATCTGCAGGCCCCCCATCACGACTGATTTATGGACATTGCCGAGGCTTCCAAATGTATGAACACAAGTAGTTTACATCTGTAGCCAAGCTGTATAATAGCATCCTTAAGACGCTGGTACTTAAGCACCTTGGTAAGGAATGCCTCTTCCAGACTGTGGTCAAATGTACATGATGCCACTTCCAAAATGGTCACTTCTCTATACTGTCCTCATCAACGACAACAATATCTGGTGTATTAGCTGTGACATCTGAAAAAGCATCATTTTCATTATTGTGCATGGACATGGCAGTTGAAACACGTGAGTGCTTATACATTTTGGCAGATGATGAAACATAATGAACTTATGTCCTTAGCTAATAAGTCAACAATTCTGTCGTGCCTAGCCAATGTACATTCCCTTATATACATAGCAGCCAAACCCATTTTGGACGGGAACCCCTTTTGGTATTTTAAACATTATGTTATAATTTAGCTATTGACAAATAGCAGACCTACAAGCTCATAGGTGGCGCGCTACGAGCTTGTAGGTCTGCTATTTTTGAAAAATAGTGAAAATGTGGCGCCAATGTTTGAATATATATTCTTTCAGAGCGAACGTTTTTAACTCAAATCTTTGCTCAGGCCTAAATGGGGTAAGAATAATGTGACAGTGTTTCTGTAACTGGAGTGTGGTCATGGTGCAGACAACACGCGCACGCACACACACACACACACACAGTCACACACACACACACACACACACACACACACACACACGGTATTACCATGGAAGAACCATTCTCTTTACACCTACAATAGATTCTAAGTCGGGTCAAGGCGCCTACGGTGGTCCTACTCTCTGCCAGTCTAAAACTAAACTGAACTGAACTAAACTAAACTAAACTAAAACTAAAATTCTAAAACGGGTAGTCCCAATACTTCATTCTGATTGGCTGGTTACCATCACGTGACCGGTGTAAATTTCACCGATAACCCACTCCTTCAATCACTTTGTATCATCTTGCAGCCTTGTAGCTGAACTGGGGAAGGAGAGCGCTTGATTGAATTACAAACACATGCCGTGCGGGCGTCTAAGCACCGCCCGGCTCATATGACTGTGAATGTGTGGCTCCAGGCAGCCCCGTAAAAACATCAAGCACTATTCTCCCGTCACATAGTCTACTTGCCGAGCACAACAAGGAAGTTATGTGGCTCGCTCTGATAGCGCAAAGCGTAGCTACTTTTGTGAATTAAATAGTTTTATTAGGTTAATATGGTACATATGTTTGTAACCGTTTTAGAAAAGCAATAAGCCACTCGAGGCCCCAGCTTACCGGGTATTTTACACTGGCTGCGGGGTATTGCTTAAGTCTGCTGCAGCAGTGTCTTCTTTTAAAAGCAGCAATGTATCTCCCCACAAGCTTTTAGCTATAGGTTTAAAGTGTGTGCTTAATCATCTTATTATTGTAATATTTTTTTGTTTTGTACAAAGTTATTCTCAATCTCTCCTAACGGAAATGGACATACTGTATCGTAGGGGGAAAGAGTTACATATTTACAGAGCGTAATTTTACATGAATGTGAGGTGCTCTAAATGTACGGTAGCAAGGGGGTGCTTTTGTCTGTCTGTCTGTCTGTCTGTCTGTCTGTCTGTCTGTCTGTCTGTCTGTCTTTTGTCTTTAGTCTTTAGTCTTTAGTCTCAATCTCAGGGAGGATACATTCCAGAGCCATTGAGGGAGAGTTGCCAAGTCTCCGTCGTGCCAGGTCCGCACACGCACACACACGCACACACACACACCGCGAATAGTGACAAAGCCCTGAACCGGAAGTTTACAAAAATGGAGACTGGAGACCATGGGGCATTTGTCGAGTTACATGAACCACCTAACCGACGGCTGTTTTCTGCCCCCTCTATGGCGCAACTCTCCTTCAATGGCTCTGGCACATTGTAACCAAGCTGCCCTGAGAACTTGAATTGTATAATGTGCCTCTCTGCGGACGGTGGGTGATGATGTAATGATGACGCGATGATGACGTAATGTGTATTCTCTGTGGACGGTGGGTGATGATGTAATGATGATGCAATGATGACGTAATGTGTATTCTCTGCGGACGGTGGGTGATGATGCAATGATGACGCGATGATGACGTAATGTGTATTCTCTGCGGACGGTGGGTGATGATGCAATGATGACGCGATGATGACGTAATGTGTATTCTCTGCGGACGGTGGGTGATGATGTAATGATGACGCGATGATGACGTAATGTGTATTCTCTGCAGACGGTGGGTGATGATGCGATGATGACGTAATGTGTATTCTCTGCAGACGGTGGGCGATGCCATCTCTGACATGCTGCTGATTGAAGCCATCCTCGCCCTCAAAGGCATGACGGTGCAACAGTGGGACGCCATGTACACCGACCTGCCCAACAGACAGCTCAAAGTCAAGGTGTGTGTGTGTGTGTGTGCGTGCGCCCGTGTGTGTGTTGTTTGATTTAGTTTTAGTCCTCTGAAATGTTTTACCTTTAGTCTAGTTTTAGTTCACTAAACATCCAGTCAACTAAATCTATAGTTGATTTAGTCAACTGAAATTAATTTCCACTTCAGTGATGCTTGCGGAACTCGACTTCGTCTCGTTCCCCTACCGCATCACTGTCGTGGCAATAATCACGTTAAACAACACCCTCTCGTGTAATATTGCTTAAGAAAATACTTGGTGTGTTCTCAGGTGTCTGACCGCCGGCTCATCGACACGGCGGACGCCGAGAGGCGGGCGGTGAGCCCGCCCGGCCTGCAGGACGCCATAGACGGCCTGGTGCAGAGCCACGCGCGGGCGCGCTCCTTCGTGAGGCCCTCCGGGACCGAGGACGTTGTCCGCGTGTACGCCGAGGCAGAGACTCAGGTGAGAGAGAGAGAGAGAGAGAGAGAGAGAATGGTATAGAGCCAGTGTTGTTTTTAGTTTTATAGTCTTTGAATAGTTTTCATTTAGTTTTAGTCACATTTTAAGTCACCCGGAATGTTTTATTGTTAGTCTGGTTTTAGTCGACTAAATGTCATGAGATTGTATAGTCGACTAAATCTACAGGTGATTTAGTCGACTGAAAAGATTACCCCCCCACTATTCCCCCACTGCTGAGTAGCTCGGCTACTCTGGCATATATGCAGCATACATTCTGCATAATTATAGGCTATATTTGCCGATATGGATTTCCTTTCCATGTGGGGAAAACAGCAAAACACCTGTTTTAAATGCATTAGACCAGTTGTTCTCCAACCTTTACCCGTCTACAATATTTTGCTTAAACTGCAAGAGAAAGAAATATCTCGTAAAGCTCATATGATGCTAAATGACAACCGACCTTTTTAATATAGCATTTAACATGAGTGTGGGTTGCAATTACAGTGCCTCTTGAGCAGATTGAGCAAACTGTGCCATAACATCCAGTCCAGTTGTAATGTCAATATCAAGAAATGTGCAAATACAAATCATTTAACCGTTAACTGCTAGTTGAATTTCATTCTTCCAAAGTGTAGTATTTTGTACAGCACATTTCTAGTAATGATATGCCTAATGCCTTGCCCTGAAAAAGAAAAGTCTAGTGTACACACCACTGTCCGTGTATAAACAATACTCTACTAAAGTAATCTCCAGTGGCATTATAGCCTCATAATACTGTGCTTCTGTTCTGACAATTTACAATAGATCATAGCTCTCTCGCTCGCGAGCGCGCGCACACACACGGACACCCGTCTCTGCAGTTACGTAGCTGGCCCTAGCTGTTAGCTGTAGAACAACAACTGCAAGCAAACAACTCGTCGCGACAGCGTTATGTGTGCTTTTCCAGGTTATTTTTCTGTGTCCGCTGTGTCGCACTTAGGAGTTTAAAATGTGCGTTGTGTGTTGTGTCACTGTGCGCTTTGGTCTCCTCAGTGCCGTCACCTTAGCTCGACCAATCGAGAGCAGCAGCGCTGCTGGCCCCGCCCATAGGTTCCCATAACTCAGTGTCGGTACTACCTCAAAAGCAGGGCAGGAAAACCTGGTCTGAAACCGTGCCGTACCGCGCTGTGCGCTGTGGAAACAAACCCAGAACTAAAAAAATAGGTTCAGGTTCTGGAAAGTTCTGGTTCCACCTTGCTAGTGGAAAAGGGGCCTTAGTTTACTTATGATGTAATATTACCCTGTGTTGTTCTCGCTTACTGTCAATCGCTCTGGATTAAGAGCGTCTGATGAATGCCGTAATTGTGGCCAAATGATTGAGTTTTAAAATGTTGTGACCTTTTTGTCTTCATTAAGGTCTGACAGATGTGTGACCATAGCCTAAATCAATCGTGCGTGTGTGTGTGTGTGTGTGTGTGTGTGTGTGTGTGTGTTTTAGGAGAGTGCTGATGACTTGGCTCATGAGGTCAGCCTTGCAGTGTATCGACTGGCAGGTGGAGTAGGAGACCAACCCAAACCTGTGCACTAACTGTGCACACACACACACACACCCTAACGATCTATTGAACACAGCCTATCTTTTATACCTGCCCCCCCCCCCCCCCCCCCCCCCCCGATTGATCATATTTTCATTTTCTAAAGCGATGGTGATTGTATCTGTACAAACGTATTGTCAACCTCTTCTTTTGTACGATTAACTGCACAGCGTCCAGCCTTTCTATGTCTTTATATACTGTATGTTTGTCACTGTGATGCGAGGCAGTGGTTCCCAAGCCTTTTGGATCGAGAGCCAAAAGAGAGATTAGATGTTCGCTAGTCGGGACACAAACGAGTGAAAATAGCCGATCTAACAAAGCTCGCAACGCGACGCTTCGCTCCACGCTGTGTGAGCTTGTAGATCGGCTAATTCCAACACTTGCATTATTTCTGTCGGAAATTACTGAAAGAAATCCATGGAGGCTTTGGGCCCGGTCTTGTTTCCCAACCAGTACCATACCCATTCCGGTGCTGCTTTATCGATTCCGGTTCCTAACGGTTCCCTTAAATAAGATGTCAAATGTTTATTCAACAAAAAGATTTATTCTTTTTTAAGCCTCAGTCAATTTCAATCAATCATGTGATGAATAGAGTAACACCCTCTCCTTTATTCAACATTTGGTGATGATACAGTCTGTCTTTATACCCTGCCTTACCACCACCCCGTGAGTTAAGCATTTAGCAGCTTCCATTATCTATAACTACTATACCCACTATACATGCCGATTCCTTTATTTGCGGCTGGAGGTGTGCCCGGTGGCGTCTTGATATGCTTTCCCTAAAAATGCTATCTTGCCCACACAATGCTATCTTAACCCACACAATGCTATCTTGCCCCACACAATGCTATCTTGCCCACACAAGCGCATAGCGGGTCCTTAAATAAATAAATAAATAGTGCGTGACTCTGCGTCTATAGGAACCGATAGGCAGAACCAAAATTGCATTATTTTATGGGTACCCGCCGGTACCCAGCATGTTGTTATCGGTTCCTGCATGGAACCGAGTTTTGGTACCCATCCCTATACTTATGCCTATATACTCATATTAGGTACTTTTCTAAATCAGTAGTTCACAAAATAATGGCAGATGTACAAGCTTTGCAGCCGTGGCCCAAAGTGACACGATGGTGAGCAGATTTGTTCCCTGTTTTAATGTTTTTGAAAATAATAAATAATGACTAATGATAACCATTAGACATGAGGCGCCTAGTAAAGGCCCAGTGAGTAGAGATACCCGTGGTCCAAAAATGTTGTTGCGCAAAATCATAGCTAACTCCTTCATGTAACACCACAGTGAAACGCACTAATAGGTCATATTTGACCTATTCGTCGTAGGAGGAAAGGCCTTAAAGTGGTTAGCATGTCAGTGCATGCATGTCAGATGTAAGAATGAAAGAAAGGTTGGGAGCCACTGCACTACCAATGGGAAGGGGGTTTATTAAGACAAGTCATGCTTTGCTTTCATAGTTTCATACTTTATTGAAACAACTCTGCACTGTTACTGTAACAAAGGATAATCATGGTTATTGTGGAACTCTCGCGTGCCTTTACAGTAACGTAAATGTGTCCTACTGTAAATCAAATGAGTCGAAGCTTAGCAGACATGGGAATTCAAAAAATAGGATTCAAAGGTACTTCTATGGTAAATCTATGTTGGTGAACAGATGACAGCTTCCTTCCTCTGCCTTTGGGTGTTGTAGTTCCAGAGACTATATAGCATTCTGGGTGGTGTAGTTCCAGACTCTATATAGCATTCTCAGTGCTCATCATTGTGTAATAGTTGTCTGGCTATGTGAGACTAATTATGGAACCTATAACTAAGCTATTAATATGTGAATTGCCTAATTCCAAGTAGATTCCCTCGTTATCTTCAATGGATCATTTTTGGATGATGTTGCCAACGTATTGTACCAATATACTGGTACTAACTGGAATACTTTAGTTTAGTCCATTTAGGGGCGTTTATTGTTGTACTTGTACAGTATGTAATTATTATGCAACGTTTACACAAAGACAATGTTCTCGTTCCTCTTCCTTGAACCCAAACGCTGCTCTGATTTATATACCATAAAGATGTTTCAAGGGGAAAAAGAAAGCTGTCTGGTGGAAACCTCATTGTGTCTAAAACTGTTACTTTTCAATAAATATTGAAAAAGAGATAACATTATAGGTTATGTAGGTAACCCATTTTATAACAAACAAGCGATACAGCTGGCCCTGAGCTCGTCTCCCGAAAGTGGCCCAACGCCATTTCCCGGTTTTCCCCCTTCCTCGTTTACTTCCTGTTTACGTTGAGCGTGATTCCGGACGCGCCTGAACACTATACGTCCATTGGGAACTACCAACAGAATTTTCAGTTGCTTCGTATTGATATTCTGTGCATTCAATTCTTATTTTAAACTTGGTGTCAGTAAAAAGGAACATCACAGCTGCAGCATGGTGACTGGGCATATCGTGTTTGTTTTTTTGTTTTTTCCAAAGATTATGTTTTAGCAAATTCAACCTAAACTAGGCGGAACCAGGGCAGAAGAGCCTGCTGGTTAGTTAGTCAGGGACCAATCAGAAGGCTGACAAAGGGTGAACTAAAACACTGAAACTACAGACAAATACATTCAAGCAAAGTTTTATTTTGAACTGCGTAGTTAATAAAAAGCCGGGTTACTGTGAATTATGAATTAACAATAATCTTCAACAGTCACATTTACATTTACACTACAGCTGTGACAACATTACACACAGGCCCCTTTTACACAAGAGTTGAACCTTTTACACCAGAGTTGAACCTTTTACACCAGAGTTGAACCTTTTACACCGGGGTTGAACCTTTTACACCAGGGTTGAACCTTTTACACCAGAGTTGAACCTTTTACACCATGGTTGAACCTTTTACACCATGGTTGAACCTTTTACACCAGGGTTGAACCTTTTACACCAGAGTTGAACTTTTTACACCGGGGTTGAACCTTTTACACCGGGGTTGAACCTTTTACACCAGGGTTGAACCTTTTACACCAGAGTTGAACCTTTTACACCAGGGTTGAACCTTTTACACCGGGGTTGAACCTTTTACACCAGAGTTGAACCTTTTACACCAGAGTTGAACCTTTTACACCAGGGTTGAACCCTGGTGTACAATATAAAAACTTATTCGTGTAAGTAATCAACTGGCGAAGTGACATGGTGATATTCAATACATTTATACCTATTCACCTATCATGTATATACTGTAGGTGAAAATAACAATGTGTGATAAATCTACTGCTACTATAAAGCTACTACTGTGGAACAACATATTGATTTACTTATTTTGACCCTATAAACATGGTCTAGGTATGGTTCTGCCCACTCAATTCATAATTAACGTTCCAATTTTGGAGCTCTGGCTCATCGACTAAGAACCGGTTCAACCCTGGTGTAAAAGTATTGTAATATTAATATTAAAGCTCTACAGTAACAACATTACACACAGTGATATATAAATACAATAAGATCAAATGGTTATAATAAGTCTGCAACCTAAAAGCAACAGTAGAAATAGAATATAATTATAGAAAAATACAATAAATCAAAGTAAAATGAAGTGTGTGTGTGTGTGTGTGTGTGCGCGCGCGCGTGCGTGTGCTTTTATACATTTTTACATGAACATTTCAATTTTTAAACCAACACTAATTTCCATTAAATTGCACATGAATATCTACAGTATTCTGCCTGCGCGTCTGTCTACAGTTCTCTGTGTGGTTTGGCTCAGGTGATTTCTCTCCGCTCCCCCAGGTACGAGGCCGAGGGGCTATCCTTTTACCACCCCGCCCTGGGGTAACCTCGCCGTTACAATATTAACCCATTTAGACCTAAGTTCCATTCTACAAAATGTCTTCTAAATCCCGATAGTTTTCTTGAAAAACCCTATATGTTTCCACAGGTATGTCAGTCGTTCTCAAACATTTTCATGTCAAGGACCCCCACAAATATATGTATTTGGCCACCGACCCCCATCTGAAAATATGTTGTTCCAGGGACCTCCCAGAAGCAAATATTTGAGTTAAAAACGCTCTGAAAGAATATATATTATTCAAAGATTTGCGCCACATTTTCACGCTTTTTCAAAAATAGCAGACCTACAATCTAAAGTATAACATAATGCTTAAAACACCAAAAGGGGTTCTCGCCCTGAATGGGTTAACACTTCTGATGACCTTTAAAAAGATGGGTTTGGTTCTGTACGCTGCAGACCCCTGTAGGGACCCCATAAGAGGAGATTTATATGAAAAACTATAATTATTATAATTGTATAGATGTTTCCACAATATACCAAATACTAAATATGCTATATTACATTTACTCTGGCCCCTCTGGAACCCCCTCAATGACCACTAGGGGTCCCCAGACCCCACTTTGAGAACCTCTGCTCTAGTATTTCCCTCATGATCTCACTGTAAATATAGCAGATCTACAAGCTCACAATGTATTGTGTAGTAACGCATTGTGAGCTTGTTGTTCGCCCCCAGACTAGGGTCACTAGGGTTCAAGTTGTGAAAGCAAAATGAATAACGTGCTGAAGCATCATCGTTGGTGGTTTGTATTAACCCATTAAGACCTGATTTCTTCTAAATCACTATAGTTCTCACACTTTCAGTAAAAAACAGATAGTGAACGCTGTGAGCTTGTAGATCTGATATTTTTGAATAACGCTTAAATCTAAAATTACACATGGTTTCCCCGTTTTAATGGGTTAAAGTGGCTACAACAGTTTGTACTTCTGTACAATAAAGAGTTTGAGTTTTTATTTTATCACTTTCACTACTAATTACTAGCAGTTTTTCCTTTTGTCCTTCTTGTTCTCTCTCTGTTGATACTGCTCTATGTTATGGTTGCACTAAACGGAATTTTTCATACAGTGACAATAATATCTTATCTGTAGCAGAACACTGAGCTGTAGTTTCATCAATGAAGTGAAAACAAACATCACTTCTCACAGATAGAGGGCCTTCTATATGAACATGGCCAATTAATCCATCCAGGGTCAGTCCCGTGATATTCGCCTGCACAGTTCCAGTCTTCATGGTTAACAGGTTGTCCACTTCCCCAGTACCTGCACAATAAACAACACTGTATTGAACCACATCCACTCAGTCACTCACATACAGTACCAGTACCTGCACAATAAACAACACTGTATTGAACCACATCCATACTCAGTCACTCACATACAGTGACTTTGATAGAATTACAATATAAAAACATGTCAAATGACTCACGGTGTTGTCAGTGGTGTTCCATCCACCCACGTCCAAATGGCCTCCCCATATGTCCTGGTCAGACCAATCCATGATCTATAATCCCCAGTCCTCAATCCATTGATGAAGTCCTGATTATGTGTACATGATTGAATCATCATTCATTTTATCCAATACATTCACTTCTTCATCATAGAATTAGATCACATGTAGGCCTATACTGTAACTATGATGGACACCTGGACACACACACACACACACAAGCACGGATGCGCGTATACACACACACACACACACACACGGACACACGCAAGGACGCACGTACATGCACGTGTACACGCGCACACACACACACACACACAAATGTGCAAGCAGGCCCTTTTACGCACACAGCAGACACACTGCGTACACACACACACACACACACACACACATACAGTAGCCTACATGCGAGCACACGTGCGCACGCACACACACACAAACACACTCACAAGGGCACACACATGCACGAAGCGCGCACACGGGCACACAGACACATACACAACCGTCGCACGGCACGCACATACACACGCACACACACTAACCTGTTCTTCTCCACTGTTGATGACCACCAGATCAGCTCCTTGATTCAGACATTCCTCTCTACCTCCCTGCCATGTTTTCCATTCAGTAGTTCTGTAGTAACAGCTGCATCCAAACTTCTTCCATCCACTGGGACACGGCTCTAGAAACATCAAACAGGAGATTTACTGGTGGATTCTGAACCCTTTTCCACCCCTAGACATACTGGATTGTAATAATTATGGTATTGCTACTTTTACTTAAGAAAAGTATATAAGTATGTCATAAACCAGTGGTTCCCAAACTCTTTTTGTCAAGGACCCCCAAATCAACATTTATTAGGCCACGGACCCCCAAATCAACATTTATTAGGCCACGGACCCCCCAAATCAACATTTATTAGGCCACAGACCCCCAAATCAACATTTATTAGGCCACAGACCCCCAAATCAACATTTATTAGGCCACGGACCCCCAAATCAACATTTATTAGGCCACAGACCCCCAAATCAACATTTATTAGGCCACGGACCCCCAAATCAACATTTATTAGGCCACGGACCCCCAAATCAACATTTATTAGGTCACAGACCCCCAAATCAACATTTATTAGGCCACAGACCCCCAAATCAACATTTATTAAGTCACAGACCCCCAAATCAACATTTATTAGGCCACAGACCCCCAAATCAACATTTATTAGGCCACGGACCCCCAAATCAACATTTATTAGGCCACAGACCCCCAAATCAACATTTATTAGGCCACGGACCCCCAAATCAACATTTATTAGGCCACAGACCCCCAAATCAACATTTATTAGGCCACAGACCCCCAAATCAACATTTATTAGGCCACAGAACCCCAAATCAACATTTATTAGGCCACGGACCCCCAAATCAACATTTATTAGGCCACAGACCGCCCATTTGAAAACATATGCCAGTGACCTTGACAGCTCTAGCAATGATTCTGAAACATTTCATGGACCCCCAGTTTCACACGCATTATGCTACGGACCCCTGATTTAATGGCATTTCTATCTCTGGTACCCCCAATTTATATAGTAAAACCACTGTTAATGTACCTCTGAGTTACAAATGGACCCTTATGAGTTACAGACCCATAAGGGTCCATTTGGTTCCTAACTATCTCTAATTGACCTAAACTGTAGGTACCCCCTGGAACTCCCTCAAGTACCACCAGGGGTCCCCGGACCCCACTTTGGGAACCCATGTCATAAACCATAATCTAGGCCTAACTCTTACACTCCTCTTGCACATGTGACATTATACAGATCTTATTCCCACAACTCTCTCTATGCCATTTCATCCTCCTCACACATCGTCTGTGCTTCCATTGCTCTTCCCTCTGTTGAAGCTAAAACAATGGCTTCTATTTCAGCATCCCCATTGATGATGTCATTGGTGGGCAGGTTTCTGAACTGTCCACAGCCCACCAATGAGACACAGACAGTAATGATGCCATGTTATAATAAGCATTAGTGACGACCAATATATTATACTGTATGGAGATGGGTAAAGTGCTCCTTTAACCCATTATTAAGACCTGAGGCTGATTCTACAAATGCCTCTAAATC
This sequence comes from Protomyctophum bolini, assembly GCF_963924005.1. Classification (NCBI taxonomy): domain Eukaryota; kingdom Metazoa; phylum Chordata; class Actinopteri; order Myctophiformes; family Myctophidae; genus Protomyctophum; species Protomyctophum bolini. The sequence goes on along the minus strand of NC_137880.1, from coordinate 8,365,067 downwards.
AGTACTACTAAAACTTGTTCATGTCAACAACGCCCAAAATGATTTGGCCACAGACCTCCATCCGAAAATATGTTGTGCATATGTTGTGCCTCCCCCATGTACAAGATATACAAGCTGTGAGCTTGTATATCTGCTATTGCAAAATTGTTTCAAAACTGCTATTCTATATATTATTTGTTTTACATTACGTTTCTATGATAATTGTCATACATCAGCAGCGATGGGCTTACCCTGTTAATGATTACAATATCAATAGGAATACAATTTCATATTTATTCAAAAAGGCTTGTATCTTCTCTCACCTGCAGACTTTACATTCAGGTTCTTGTAGGCAGACTCCAGTTGGGTATGCTCCAGGGTCAGCTTCATGTAGGCAGACTCCAGTTGGGTACGCTCCAGGGTCAGGTTCATGAAGGCAGACTCCAGTTGGGTACGCTCCAGGGTCAGGTTCATGAAGGCAGACTCCAGTTGGGTACGCTCCAGGGTCAGGTTCATGTAGGCAGACTTAAGTTGGGTATTTTCCAGGGTCAAGTTCTTATTGACTACAAAGGACAAAGAATAGTGTCAATAAACAGTTGTTCTTCTGTTCATGATGAGGTCAAACATCTGGTTGAAGTTATTCTTTTTTATGTGCATCACTTCTTAACACCGCTTCCTTTATCATACTTTACAGATGCACAGTAATACACACAATAGATAAGAGAAAGGGAAACAGTGAGAATTAGGTTAAAAAGAGAAGTCACATCAATCAATCAATACAACAGTTAATACTGTGGTGGTCTTCATAGTTTTCACAGCTAGAAATCCCTGAGTGAGAGATGTGGTAGTTTATGTAATACTCACAGTGCACAGCCTGGACTATGGTCACAGTCAGGCGTATAAAACACAGTAGCCCCAGACAGCCAGCAACCACTCTGAAAGGCCTTGATCTCCCTGTTTGACAAAAACAAGATAAGAGTCCTGTTAGCTAAATCCAACCAGAAGTGCTTTGAAATGTTGCGGTTCAGTAGGACAACTCACAAATAGATTGAAAACATTTAAAATGTAAAAATGGATTAAAGGGATAGTTCAGATTTTTTAACTTAAGCTGTATGAAATACTTTCCATTGATATAGTGGTTGCAACTGTATTAATTGATTGCCTGAGTCCCGTGGTGGGAGTTCTGCTCTGGTTTTGGTGAAATGTTAAGTAGTTCCGTTCATTTTGCGAGGGGCACAGGGGGCCACGCAGTAAAAGTAAATTAATCCACAAAACTAACGTAATTTGTATTGTTGTAGTGCAACTTTCGTTCATTTTTTACCCCTCTATAATACGGAACTATGTTTTTTGTGTGCATATCACTACGCCCAAAAAATGTGTGGATACTTTTCTTGTTCACCCTTGTTGTTCACAAGGAAGGCTTTTGCCGAAACACGTAAGCGTTCTCAATAGAGAACTGAGCCATTCTTGCATCATTTATTTATTTTGGAGTGCCGCTTTTTCAACTTTGGTGGTTTATGACTGAGTGAATAATATTGTATCTTGCCGTTCAGACTCTGCTATCCCTGCTCAGCACATTGAAAGAAGTTCCCAAACTGTTTAGCTCGAGACTCAAGACAGAAACGTGATGATAGGACCCAAACAAGTGAAAGTGGTCAATCTACAAGCTTGCATCGTAACGTGTTGTGAGCTTGTAGATCTGCTATGTTCACTACTTCTTAAAAGTTGTTTTAATTGTTTTCTTTTAATGTATGAGTTTTTGATTTGATTAGATTTATTTGATATAGTCATGATACAATTCATAGAAGAGCAGTACAGAATTGTCAGGATTGCATGCAGTTTTTTAAAATTGCGACCTTTCTAGTTTCCATTGTGATCCAAATAAATAAATAAATAGTTACAGCATAAGAAGAACATGTGTACTAACATTACAATACTAATGACATTTACAACTGGCCATCATAGATCAATAAACAAAAGACAATAAATAGATATTATAACTTGCCCATCAGCCACTTTTTCAACATATTTTTAAATATGTTCCTTTTGGAAGATCTTTTGTTTTTTTTCCATATTTTACTTTCCTTTATATATACCTCCAGGGGAGAGCAGAACTCGTAGGGAAAAGGTGGTGGGATTAAATAAACAGATACAGTACCAGCAGATTACCAGCAGTATGTTTTGTCTCAGTAATCTCACCAGACTGCCGTATCTTCTTCGGTAGGCCTTTGTCCTTCCTGGGCTTGGTCCGTAGATCTTCATGGACTGCGTCGTCTTTCTTTTGCAGATCAAGACTCTCATAATGTCCTCCTTCAGACATTTCTACATTAGTTGTCCTTGCAGTGACGATGGTTTCATTCTCATAATCTTGGACCTCAATGTTGTCAGAATGCCTCGCTACAGCCATTTCTACCTTTATGACTTCAATTATGCCTGCAGTATTTGGACCTCTTCACAACACCTGTATCCTCACTACCCTAAATGTTCTATGGCACTTTCATATCACATTTAACAGATGACTGTACCAATGAAAATGAGCCACAGTCAGTCACACACACACACACACACACACACACACACACAAACCTTTCTTCTTTCTTCAACCACAGTGAGAACGGAAGCTAGAGGTGACCACGATTTTCCTGTAGCTTCGTGATCTCTCACACAACCCTCACACAGCTATCCAACATGTAGAACGAATACAAAGTGAAGGGAAAGTGAAATGATGATTGTGTGTGTGTGTGTGTGTGTGTGTGTGTGTGTGTGTGTGTGTGTGTGTGTGTGTGTGTGTGTGTGTGTGTGTGTGTGTGTTCAGTCACAGCCAACTAGAGCAGTTGTTCTCAAACATTTTTGGTCGAGACCCCCAGGAGGGTCGTCCTGGGCGTAAGATGACAGCAGCACTGATTGTTATAGTATGTAAAACAGTATATGGACCCCTACGACTCTCAACACCAACTGAGACATTGTGCACAGATTTATTTTACAGTTCCAACAAGGGTAACCAATTCAGTTGGCCGAAAAATCATTAGCTCCCACTGACTGTTCATATTCGGTCAATAACTTATTTTAGTCTGTTTAAAACTGCGCTCTCCTCTCACCTTGAGACTATACCTGTTCATGACTAATCATCACTATAATTAATATATCATTAACACGGCTATTAAGTAACCAATGTTCCACTTAAGTACTCTGTGCAGTTTGCAGTTGTTGTATGTATTCTTGTATGTTGTGTTGTGTCGTTTAGTTTTTTGTCTGTCTATGTGTCCATATGACACGCACACACGCGTATGATACTGCCATGGTTGTATAGTGTTAATGTAGATGTCGGAAGCCATGGCCTCGCTCTCTGAGTCTGTGTGCTCTTTCATTACATCACTTCCTCGCCTATTCTAACCCTTGCACAGCCCTCTTATCTTTGTCTGATTGTTGAGATTCACTAGTTCTTCTTCCATTTTAGTTGGTAATCGCTTTATTTATCACCCAATCTCTTGTAAGTCATGGTCTTGTGCGAGTCTAACGATTACAATTGACTTAAGAGAGCTCTATAGTCTCAATTACGGGAGACGGTTTGGGGTATGGCACGGGTTTTCATCTGACTATGAACCAGGGACCACCACCCTGACCCGTTCCTAACGCTTCCCTATTACGCTTCTAAAATGCTATAAAATTACTTTGTGAAGTTGCCCGAACGGCCAAGGCTCCAAGAACAGTCAGAAATGTTCGTTAAGGGCTTTTATTTTCCCCAAACTCCTCCCCCAACCTCCAGACAGTTTTCTTCAGTGCAATTCACATACACAAACTAAATACTGGCCAACAATAGACCAACAGAACAAATACTTAGGCAAACACAATTGAACAAGATCACATAGGATGAGAACTCTCTTCAGGTTAAACCTTGGTCACCCAAGGCCCTGTAGCTCTCCCTCAGGACTGTTACCCGTGTTAAAGCCCACAACCAACTAACCCACTTGTCCCTGCAGCCTCCCTTAAATAGGGGTGGATCATACCACAGGACACAGAGCAATTAGCAACCTTTCTTCTCAATAAATACTAAATACTAAATAAATACTGCCATAAATAATCCCTTGTATAAAAGTAACCTAAACATACTAAAGATGTGTTCAAACAAATATAAATAAGCATGAACACTCAATGACAAATACTCAAAGCATAAGTAGTAACCGAACCCCCCCCCCCCCCTCCCCTGCATAGCACTTGGCCCCTTCCTAAATCAAGGGCAATGCCACCAGCAGTGCAGGAGAGACAATTAGCAAACAATCAGTAAACACACAGTTTTCCATACACAAGTTTAAAACATTAGTCCTTGCATGTTATAGAAAGCAGTTTCAAGTGTCTTTGTATATAGGGCACGGGTTGCCCACGTGACATACTTAAATAAGATGCCAAATGTTTATTTAACAAAAAGCTTTATTCTTTTTAAGCCTCAGTCAATTTCAATCAATCATGTAATGAATAGAGTAACATCCTCTCCTTTATTCAACATTTGGTGATAATACAGTCTGTCTTATACCCTGCCTTACCACCACCCGTGAATTAAGCATTTAGCAGCTTCCATTATCTATAACTACTATACCCACTATACATGCCGATTCCTTTATTTGCGGCTGGAGGTGTGCCCGTTGGCGTTTTGATATGCTTTCCCTAAAAATGCTATCTTAACCCACACAATGCTATCTTAACCCACACAATGCTATCTTAACCCACACAATGCTATCTTGCCCACACAATGCTATCTTAACCCACACAATGCTATCTTAACCCACACAATGCTATCTTAACCCACACAATGCTATCTTGCCCACACAATGCTATCTTAACCCACACAATGCTATCTTGCCCACACAATGCTATCTTGCCCACACAATGCTATCTTGCCCACACAATGCTATCTTAACCCACACAATGCTATCTTGCCCACACAATGCTATCTTGCCCACACAATGCTATCTTGCCCACACAATGCTATCTTAACCCACACAATGCTATCTTGCCCACACAATGCTATCTTAACCCACACAATGCTATCTTGCCCACACAATGCTATCTTAACCCACACAATGCTATCTTAACCCACACAATGCTATCTTAACCCACACAATGCTATCTTAACCCACACAAGCGCATAGCGGGTCCTTAAATAAATAAATAGTGCGTGACTGCGTCTAGGAACCGATAGGCAGAACCAAAATTGCATTATTTTATGGGTACCCGCCGGTACCCAGCATGTTGTTATCGGTTCCTGCATGGAACCGAGTTTTGGTACCCATCCCTACTTATGCCTATATACTCATATTAGGTACTTTTCTAAATCAGTAGTTCACAAAATAATGGCAGATGTACAAGCTTTGCAGCCGTGGCCCAAAGTGACACGATGGTGAGCAGATTTGTTCCCTGTTTTAATGTTTTTGAAAATAATAAATAATGACTAATGATAACCATTAGACATAAGGCGCCCAGTAAAGGCCCAGTGAGTAGAGATACCCGTGGTCCAAAAATGTTGTTTTGCGCAAAATCATAGCTAACTCCTTCATGTAACACCACAGTGAAACGCACTAATAGGTCATATTTGACCTATTCGTCGTAGGAGGAAAGGCCTTAAAGTGGTTAGCATGTCAGTGCATGCATGTCAGATGTAAGAATGAAAGAAAGGTTGGGAGCCACTGCACTACCAATGGGAAGGGGGTTTATTAAGACAAGTCATGCTTTGCTTTCATAGTTTCATACTTTATTGAAACAACTCTGCACTGTTACTGTAACAAAGGATAATCATGGTTATTGTGGAACTCTCGCGTGCCTTTACAGTAACGTAAATGTGTCCTACTGTAAATCAAATGAGTCGAAGCTTAGCAGACATGGGAATTCAAAAATAGGATTCAAAGGTACTTCTATGGTAAATCTATGTTGGTGAACAGATGACAGCTTCCTTCCTCTGCCTTTGGGTGTTGTAGTTCCAGAGACTATATAGCATTCTGGGTGGTGTAGTTCCAGACTCTATATAGCATTCTGAGTGCTCATCATTGTGTAATAGTTGTCTGGCTATGTGAGACTAATTATGGAACCTATAACTAAGCTATTAATATGTGAATTGCCTAATTCCAAGTAGATTCCCTCGTTATCTTGAATGGATCATTTTTGGATGATGTTGCCAACGTATTGTACCAATATACTGGTACTAACTGGAATAGTTTAGTTTAGTCCATTTAGGGGCGTTTATTGTTGTACTTGTACAGTATGTAATTATTATGCAACGTTTACACAAAGACAATGTTCTCATTCCTCTTCCTTGAACCCAAACGCTGCTCTGATTTATATACCATAAAGATGTTTCAAGGGGAAAAAGAAAGCTGTCCGGTGGAAACCTCATTGTGTCTAAAACTGTTACTTTTCAATAAATATTGAAAAAGAGATAACATTATAGGTTATGTAGGTAACCCATTTTATAACAAACAAGCGAGACAGCTGGCCCTGAGCTCGTCTCCCGAAAGTGGCCCAACGCCATTTCACGGTTTCCCCCCTTCCTTGTTTACTTCCTGTTTACGTTGAGCGTGATTCCGGACGCGCCTGCACACTATACGTCCATTGGGAACTACCAACAGAATTTTCAGTTGCTTCGTATTGATATTCTGTGCATTCAATTCTTATTTTAAACTTGGTGTCAGTAAAAAGGAACATCACAGCTGCAGCATGGTGACTGGGCATATCGTGTTTGTTTTTTTGTTTTTTCCAAAGATTATGTTTTAGCAAATTCAACCTAAACTAGGCGGAACCAGGGCAGAAGAGCCTGCTGGTTAGTTAGTCAGGGACCAATCAGAAGGCTGACAAAGGGTGAACTAAAACACTGAAACTACAGACAAATACATTCAAGCAAAGTTTTATTTTGAACTGCGTAGTTAATAAAAAGCCGGGTTACTGTGAATTATGAATTAACAATAATCTTCAACAGTCACATTTACATTTACACTACAGCTGTGACAACATTACACACAGGCCCCTTTTACACCAGGGTTGAACCTTTTACACCAGAGTTGAACCTTTTACACCAGAGTTGAACCTTTTACACCATGGTTGAACCTTTTACACCAGGGTTGAACCTTTTACACCAGAGTTGAACCTTTTACACCAGGTTTGAACCTTTTACATCAGAGTTGAACCTTTTACACCAGGGTTGAACCCTGGTGTACAATATTTAAAAAAAATACAATAAATCATTGTCTTCGTGTAAGTAATCAACTGGGGAAGTGTCATGGTGATATTCAATACATTTTGACCTATTCACCTATCATGTATATACTGTA